>NC_137099.1:13675379-13977879 GCF_949357685.1 Gobio gobio | reverse complement strand
CAAAATAACATGCAAATGAGAGGTTCTGACAAAATGTTCATTGCTTAAATTACCGTTTTCGAATCCATTCAGCCGATCTCTGGGTCTGGCGGTAGCACTTTTAGCACAGCTTAGCATAGATAATTGAATCTGATTAGACTGTTAACATCTCTCTCAAAAATGACGAAAGAGTTTCAATATTTTTCCTATTTAAAACTTGACTCTTCTGTAGTTACATTGTATTCTAAGAACGACGGCAGGGCTCGACATTAAGCATGTTCACATGCTTGTCCTTCGGACAAGTAAATCTGTCATCCACTTGTGTCATCCAAATGTGCTTGTCCGGAAAAAAAGGGGCATTTTCCCCTAATCTTATTAAATATAGGCTATGATTCAGATTTCCTTTTATATTCTTAAATTGGTTCAATAAATTAAATTAGAAGACGACACTGGCTGTTACCAGTCAAATTAAATAATTTGCACTGAAAAATTATAACTGCATTAAATAATGTTATGAGATTGTTTTAAATATTTTTGAATATACAAATAAGAAATGTTGGAAAGATGAAACTAAACCACCAGTAGGTGGCAGCAGGTGACCGTCTGAATGAGTGAATCATTGAGTCGATTTGTTCAAACGCTGATTCATTCATGAATGAGGCGGTCGTTTACGAATAGTTAATTGAATCTTTGATTCTATCGATTCATTCAAAACGCTGAATCATTCACTAACACGTTGCTGTGACACTCGTTCTGCTGTGATCTTTTGGAACTATTTTCGCTGCTGAAATAAAACAAAAACACTCAATAGGCTATTGCATCAAAATGTAAGTGACTTAATGTTAATAATTGTTTATGGAACTGCCATATGAAATCAGTGTCATTTTCAGTCGTGATGTTATTCAGGAAAACAGCACTCTTGGTAATGTGACATTGCAACTGTATCATGTTATAAATATAAATAAACTCCACATTTCTACATTTATACGGCAGTGTGTTAACTGAGTTTCTCTGTGTGAGCGGTGCACATTTGTTTCGATTTCTCCTCGAGAGGCTGCGCGAGCGTCAACAGTGCAACGTTAGTTACTGTCAGTTCCATGGGCGTGGAAGTGGGGGGAAAAGTGGACCTGACTACCCAGGGCCCCGTCTAGGGAGAGGGCCCTTTGAAAAGTCTGGAATATATTTTAACATGGAACATGGGGGCCCATCAGGACTGCCTATGCATAGGGCCCAGGATTTGTGCTACACCCCTGGTCAGTTCATTATACATTATTATCATTCACTGTCAATCGCCACTTACAGTAATGAATGCAGAATCATTCTTGCATTTGGGTGATTCCCTAGTTATTTTTGTTAATGACGTTTTATCAGGCTAGTTGTCCGTCGGGCAAGTAAAATTCTCTTTCACTTGCCCCTTCAAAAAATCCACTTGTCCCGGACAAGCGGACAAGCGTTAATGTCGAGCCCTGGACGGAAAATGAAAAGTTGAGATATGGCTAGGAACTATACTCTCATTTCTGCGTAATAATCAAGGAACTTTACTGCCATACCATGGGTGCAGCGGCACAATGATATTACACAGCGCCTGAAAATAGGCTAAATTCTGTCAACATAACCAACGTGACAACCTGCTTGCACAAGGAGCGTGACTTGTAACCATGGAGACGTTTGTGAGAGACGATTCAGAAGATATTTACTTTGGTGCAGATCCTGAACCGTATTTGAACCGGAATACATGCAAATATACAAACTAAGGGCCGGTCACGTTGGAAGTTACCTAGCTGGGGACTATTTTCAGGCGCTGCGTAATATCATTGCGCCTGTTACACCCATGATACGGCAGCAAAGTTCCTTGGTTATTACGCAGGAATTGAGAGTATAGTTCCTAGCCATATCGCAACTTTTCATTTTCCGTCGGTCTTAGTACACAATGCAACTACAGAAGAGTCACGTTTTAAATAGGAAAAATATCAAAACTCTTTGGTCATTTTTGAGTGAGATGCTAACCGTCTAATCAGATTCAATGATCTATGTTAAGCTATGCTAAAAGTGTTACCGCCAGACCCGGAGATCGAAAACGGTAAAACTCAACTGTTTAACTCTAGGGGAGTTGGAAAATGAGCCTATTTTCAAAAAAAGTGCTCCTTTTAAGTCTATTAAAAAAAATATATAAATTTGAACAAAATATATATATTTTTTAATGGAGTCAATGTCATTCATAAAGACATGTAAGTTATTGGATAAAGTGTGAATAAATCTAATGAATGAATCAATGACAAACGATCAGCAATACAATACATACACGTGTCAAAATAATTTCAAAAGATGATTTACACTTATTCCAATCACTACTTTACACTTATTCCAATCACTACTGTAGACATCAGTGTTTATACCCTAAGTATAAACTTTTATCCCAGTACACTTTCTTTATCCCCTGTTATTTAAATGTTTGTAACACATAAACAACAATAATGTGTGGTTGAAAAGCTGCTTCATACTGTACATGGCAGCTGTTCTGTCAGTGACAGCGCGAATGCAGATTTGAATGTTCCAGTATTATGAACTTACTTGCAACGGTTAGCCAAAGTCCCTAAAGTCTTTGGTTTAAACAGTTTCACATCGCAAAGCGCCAGCTTAGCTGAGCGTGAGCAGCATGCGTTTTGTCATTCACATCGGAAGCGTGACGGACGACCCTCTCATTCATTAATATGGACAGCGACAAAATACTGTTCATGCTCCGCCGACGCTTGCGATGTGAAACAGGTATAAGTGTGCGCAATCATTGTCATTTAGGTATAAGATCGCACGAGTCTTTGAATCGAGATTGCGATCTTTTAACGGTTAATCTTGCAGCTCTATATGCAACAATAAATCTATAAAGATTTATAATGAAAAGAATTGCAAACAAACTTCATTGTTAATTGGATATGTGCTCTGTGGCCATCTGTAGTGATGGGAACTTATCTGATGTTAAACACTTTAGAGAGGCTCTTCAGAAAAGAGTTTTATATGAGTTGCTGTTTCATGTGCTTTGACAGATGTTGTTTAACAGTTTCATTGATTTTAAAAATAATATTTGTTGGGAGTCCATAACCTTGGACGCGGTGAGCTGAAGCTGAACTGTATGGCTCAAACAGTTGCGTGAAACTGTGTAAACTTGCAGTGAGAGCTTCAGTGATTTCAGCATATTGGGATTGGATTCTGATTTTAAATTTGAGTAACAGATTTGTTCCTTATGCTAGGGCTGTGTAATTAATCAAATTTTAATTTCTTTTTTGCAACTCCTTAAAGCGTTAGTTCACCCAAAATTGAAAATTATGTCATTAATTACTCACCCACATGCCGTTTCAAACCCGTAAGGCCTTCGTTCATCTTCGTGAACACAAATTTAAGATATTTTTGAAGAAATTTCTCCTGTGTCAGACTCAGAACAGTGCAGCACTTCCAGAACGCCGGCTTACCATTGGCAGACGCTGTTCATGTCAGTACCACGACCCATGCGCACGAGTCATACTGCCATAGAACTAGGAAGCGCTGCACTGTTTATACTGTGACAACAGCGCAAGAGTCTGACACAGGCTTTTTCAAAGAAATTGTTGAATAAAGTCCTTATTTTTGTTCGTTTTTTGCGCACAAAAAGTGTTCTCGTTACTTGATAAAATTAAGGTTGAACCACTGGAGTCACATGGACTATTTTAACAATGTCTTTACTACCTTTCTGGGCCTTGAAAGTGTTAATTAAATAGCTTTCTAGGGGTCAGAGAGTTCTCGGATTTCAAAATATCTTAATTTGTGTTCCCGAAGATGAACGAAAGTCTTACAGGTTTGGAACGACATGAGTGAGTAATTAATGACAATTATTTTTGTTGTTTATGGTCACATAAATGCAAAAAGATGTCAATGTTGGGCTGCTTCAGGTGTCACAAACACTCAGTTATGTCTTAAAAGGGTCATGACATGAGACATGACGTTACATTTGCCCTTATCTTTTGACATATAACAGGTCTTTGCAACCTTAAAACATCCTGCAAGTTTTTATAGCTTAAAACATCCTGATTATAAACAAAGCATTTATTTAATGAATGTCCAAATGGTTTGTTTTGGATATTGTGGGAATTGTCATCACAAATACATTTGCACATGACTGCCACTAGAGCAAGATGTTGATGAACAGTTACTAAACGGACTGTTTACTTTTCTTCAATAATCGTTTGAGATTTTAGTCATTTCGCCCACTCTTAATCATGTTAAATAGTTGTGATTACGGTGTTGAACAAAATAATCATGATTATGATTTTTGCCATAATTGAGCAGCCCTACCTCATGCTGTTAAGCAGGCTATTATGGAGTTCATTGTCATGGTTTATTAAAGCAATTCAGCAACACCGTTGTGGTTCTCAGTTTTGAATGTGCAGCCTACATAAGTAAATGGATGCAGTTTGTTCACACACAATATTTTAATATGAGTTCTATTGATCATAAATAACAGTGATCCCAGTATTGGGAAATAATCCACAATTACAGTATGATTTGTCAATCATGCAGCTCTAGTCTCTGTTAATCGGGGATAGGAGGTATTTTAACATTGGAAAAAGATATTTATTGCATGATGGTTAATAGTACTTCATGAATAGACATGCTTTTAGCTATCTAATCAGCATATATAAATAAACTTGCCTTGCCTTACCTTACTGGCAAATCAGCTATTCTAACTTGGGTTTTATGAAAATAGGGCTGTCCTCGACTAAAGATATTTCTAATCGACTAGTAGTCGTTCATTTAAGCGATTAGTCGACTAATCACACGTGTATATTATAGGGATGCTCATTTTGACCATTTAACCGTTAACCGAAAGTAAGAATTTTGACGATTAATACTATCAGTTAAACGGTTTAAAGGGTATTTTTTTATTTAAGGTTACAGTGGAGGTGTACGTTTGGGAATGATGTATTACTCTCAACTTAAGTTGTTTCCGCTGTTGTCAGCAAGTAATCGCGCCGGCACCCCCATGTCATGCAGTAAAGTGCGTTATACTTCAGCTTCCACACTCCGCACAAACACTTGGATATGCGCCTAATAATAGCGCACATTTGCTTCGCTGCCCTACGAGGCCACTCCCAAGCCACGCCTACCGGTTATATCACTTGCCCACAGCGGCACCACCCCGCCGTCGTTTTGATTTTTATAGTAATAAAATAATTTAGTTCAGTTAGAGAACAGACACTGCAATTTAAAACTGAACGTGTCTGCTCAATACAGCACGAGCCGAATGAGTGTTGCAGCAGAAGTCAGATTTCATTCATCACGAGAGCAAACAGCTGACAGACCAGATGATCACGGAAGATTTGGTTTCAAAGCGAAATGCGTCTATTTAAGTGAGTTTGTCATTGTACCGTTTTGTTGTTGTGTTTTCATGAACCCACAATTCAAGCAACCCGCCCCCTAATTGGCACTAATTCAAACTAAAATAAGAACGGCTGCATTGTCGTTCATTCTTTCACGGTGCATGTCCAGTTTTCAGTTCATGCCTATGGAAGCTTAACTTTCATAGGAATTCATTAAAAACACTTGAGTTGCTCCGACCGCTCCATTATCAATGCCCGAGCGGCCGTGCTCATTTTACATTACGTGAGTGAGATTTAGAAAGGGGCTATTAGAAAGAACACAATCAACAGAGTTTCTACTGATACAAAGCTTAATGATAAATCGCAGAAGTAACCATTTAAATGCAAGTGATCACGCCGGTGCCTCCATGTCTTGCTATAAGCGCTACTTCAGTTTTCACACTCCACACAAACACTTGGATAAGCACCTAATAATATCACACATTTATCTCGGTTAACCTTAGAGTGAGCGGCAATGTAAAGTTGCTACTTGCATGTTTCAAATAATAAGCCGTATTTGAATTCAATGGATGATATGCAAACGTTTGGATTTCCTGCCTGACATATGGTAATTACCGCAAGGACCCGCCATTAATAATCTGCCACTCATAGACTGCGTGACTTCGCCACCAGTGTTTTTTTTCGGCGACTAACCGACTAACTTAAAAGAAACCAAATATATATATGTAGGAGGAAATGGTTGGGGACACGCAGGGAGCAAGGATTGTGTTCTGCAAAGAGAGTTGGAGGTAAATAAATCATTTTGCAACGTGCTGCTGTTGCGGCTGGTCAAGCAAATGTTTGTGCTTTGTTTCTGTTTCATATAATTGTAAATATATCTATTAAAATACTGATAATCTGGTCTATAACTGCCCTGTTTCTTGCTCTCTCATTGGCTGTAGGTCATTGGCGATGTAATTTTCAGTCAGAACACATTTTACAAAGCAGGATTTCGAATCACAGACAGGTCCAGATATTTAGCATGCCAAATATCTCACAGCGACTTGTCTGTGATTCTTTCGGATCGCACCTTTGATAATTCACTCTGAGGTGATTGTCACTCGCTTGAACAAGCACCAATATGCCTATGATTTCGGGCATTTGTCTGCGATTTCACAAAACATGTCGGCGAGTCAAAAGCGGGGCTACAATCATGCAGTGTGAACTCGGCATAAGCGGCTCCTCTGGTCGACTATTAGGGGGCAGCCCTAGAAAATAGAGAGACAGTGGACTGAAACAAGATACATGAACATTACAGCAGTATGTATGAGATCGATTTCTCAGTTGAGCGGTCATTATTCATAAATATCTGAATGCCATGATTTATCAGTCAGATTAAAAAGGATTCCAGAGAGTTGTGTAATAAATAAGTAACTTGGGTTTGTATTATCATCATCATCATAGCTGATGTTATATATCTATACAATTTCAGTGTTTTTGCTAGGTTAGATACTAAAGCTCAATTTTTCATTTTTACATGCTGTAGGTGAGGTAATTATGTTACCTTGAGTATGAAAGCATTTTTTCTTTTCATAAAACTGCTTTTTTCAAAGGTGCAGTCAACTCAAACTCCCTCTGTTCCTTAACTAACCTGACTTTTTTGCTGGTCTAATTGTTAATTGTCAAATTATCCTTGGCGTGCCATTTTAGGACACGGAAAATGAAAATGAATGTGCGGAAGTCTCAGTTTGAGACTAGCTCTGTGTGTGTGTTTTTGTTCATGCACAGCCACACTTGCATTGCCTCTGGTTTCCACAGTAACTCAGGTATATGTGTTTCTTCTCCAAAGCCTAAATCGGCACTTGAGACCATATTGTGTTGGCCAGCAAATCTTCACATGCTTACAAGTCCTCTTCAAATCACTGAAAAACCTGTTTCCATCCTTTCCATTTAGTAAATTACCACCTCACTCTCATCCTGCTTTTTCCTTCACTTCATCAACTTATAGTTCAAACTAAATGGTCTAGTATTTGAAAGAAAAATCCAGATATATGTCGACTTAAAATAAATCCTGAACACTGGTCCTTATGGGTCAACAAGGAGTTTTGATGGCTCTTCACATATAATATGATTTTCCAGTTGGCTTGCACAAATCACTCTTGGCATGCTGAGGATTGCTAGCTTTTAATATGCTTTTAAAAATATTAGTTTAATAATAGCACAGTGGAGTTTTTATTTATTTCTGTAAGTCGATAAATAATGTAGAGGCACTTAGTGGAAACTCAGACTATAAGTTCTGTTTAAATATTTACGTTGTTTAGGTATGCGGTTGTGCATTGGTATATATATATATATACATACATACATACATACATACTAGGGAAGGGGTATGTCTAAATTCCTCACTGCAATATAAAATAACCTGTACTTCATTCAGTTGAATCCATGTTTTTGGGTAATCCAGTGAATTAAATACTTGTTATATTCATTTGTTAGATATTTGTATAAGAAACATGATGAACACAAATCACAAAGACAAGATTCAGTATTTTCAGTATTTAAGTTTGCTATCAGTGCCAAAACAGCTTCAAATTTGTAATATGTGAACAAAAGATATTAAAGTAATATTACAAAACACTTACAGTAGTGGCCAGAAGTGATGTTGGAAAATTGACATCTTCACCCTATATTCAAATATTATTGAAATGTGTTAAAGATTTTGTAAGCATATTGTCCTTAGTCAATATTTTGATTTGTGATAACACAATTAAACATGCAATTGTGTGGAGATACAAAGAAAAATACATTTTGAACATGCAAAAACAACAGAGAACCAACAAAATATGAATCACTGCAAATGTTGTTGTTACTCCCTTTTCCTATAAGATTTGTTATTCTGTGCTTTTTTTGTTTGTTGGTATAGTAAATTGTATTTCAGATATTTCCCTTATATAAAATATTTTAAAATATATATACTATTTTCCTTAAATTTTGATTAATCAAACTTATAGAGTCATTAAAACAAATATCCCCATTGGACATAATTTTTGGCCAGTAATTTAGTTTTTCATTTATTTTATGAAATTCAGCTTCTATATTGACAAATGCCTTAAAGGTGGGTGCACTGCACTGTTGTCACACGTTATAGGGTAAACACCCTGTTAAAGGCAAATTTTAAACATTAGTCATTGACGTAATGGGAAGATGTAAGGCTACGTCACTTTTCCGTCATCTTTGTGATGCATCTATATTTATCAGTGGCCTCCCATCCATTTATCCTTTCTTTTCACTTCCTGAGTCGATGATGCGATCAGTGGGCTGAAATGCAGTCAGATATGCTCCATTAGACCTCAACACTGGTGCCAGCCCAAAACAAACTGAAAAGTTTGGAATTCAAGAGCTGCGTCACTCATTCGTCCTGCTCTCTCAATCACTCAGTCTTCTTAATGTGCTTAGACTTCGGCTCTAATATTTATAGTCCTCTTCTATCCATTATCTATGACGCTTCAAGTGTCACAGTAAGAATAAGCGACTTCACACACATGCAGTTAATAATATCAACCCACTCCACACTTGTCAGTTTTAAGATGGTTTATTTTTGGCCCAAGGACTGCTAACCTTTGCGGTTGTTCATGTATTTTTATTGTTGTCCATGAGTCATTGATGATTCAAGCTGTATTCTATTCATCTTGAAGGTTAGAGAGATGTACGCATGGAGTTGTCACCTGTACAAACCATTAGCGTTGTCACAATACTAGCATTTCATTAGTGTATAACAATAATGATGAAATTTCACCATAATGTCAAGTATTTCTCAAATAAATCTTGTTTACAGTTTTTTTAAACTTGTTTTTTGACTGGACTATAATTAAACCCAATTAAAATAAAATGTATATTATTGACTTTGTATTAGAGTACCATTTATTTTGGCATTTCTGAGTTTTTTAGTGTCACCCTCTCTCCCCATCTTCACGTCTCGTCACCTTTATTTCTATAGCGCTTTTCCCAAGATGGTTTAGATGAAAAGCTAAAGCAAGTTTTGATTAATTTCTTTTGTAAAAACTGATTTAAAAATGTAAAAACGCATGAAAAAAATTGCACAAAATGAAAACAATGATGTAAATATTATTATTATTATTATAAGTGTGAATCAAAAAATAAAAACTCAATTAAAAAAAATAACCAGCATAATTTTATCTCTTAAATGTCTTGTGTGTGTTTTGGTCATAATTTAGACTTTTTAAAAAAAAAAAAATTAAAAAGCTTTAAAACATTTTTGGAGCTTTTTATCTCATAATTAGGACTTTTAATCATAATTTAGATTTTTAAGTCATAATTTGACTTTAAATCCAAAATTTAGAATTTTTATCTCAGAATTGTTAAAGTCCTAATTTCAACTGCTCATCTCACAATGACTTAGCATGTCATATTTTTGACTTTTTATCTCATTTAAAATCATATTTTCAACATTTTATCTCTTACTTATGACTTTGATAATTGCAATGAGCTGATCAGTAATATAGTTGAATATTTAGTGTCCCCAACACATGTAATGCATTAACAAAATCTTAAATTTTTAGTAATTCTAGTTGTTTCTGTTCTTTTATCCCCTTCTGTTCTGCAGTTATGTCATCTCTTCCTTACCCCTCAGTCTCTATTTCTCTTCTCAGCTTTTCTGTCTTCAGCTCAGGGTGATGTAATTTGCTCAGTAATGAGATGTTCAGATCGAGGCATTATTCTTTGATGGGGCCCTTAATTCACCAGAAGGCTCAGTAATGGCTTTTAAACCCCTGAAGTTTTACACCCAAATGAAGAATCGTTCCAGAAGATAAAGCCTTTCGTCTCAGACAGGGATGAACTATCACTTCTTTGGCCCTTTTGTTTGGAGGGTAATTCGTATAAATGCATTTTTTTACGGGGTGAATCCTTCAGACAAAATTGGACTTGATTTGAACCCTTCATGGTAACTCGTTTTCAATCATAGACTTGAACTACTACAAAAGTTTATGTATTGGCTCAATGAATGAGCTATTGGACCCTCCTTAGGTAACATCTCACTTAACAAACATTTCTTTTCAGGTCATTTTTTTTGTCCTAAAGTGCTAATGAGTGTTTTCTTCATTTGGCTTTTTTTTTTCATTGGATTGAAGAATTTGGATGCTTATGAAAACAAAATACAATTCAAAAGAACTGATGTTCAGATTGGATGTTTTAAGGTTATGTTTCCAGACTACTTCCATTGTGTGTCTTCAGTTTTATTGTCCTTTTTATGTATTTATTTTTTAACTTTTTTATTTTAATGTTAATTTGTTTGATCAGAGTCTACAACCACAATGTTTTTACATGCCAAAATTATTAAAAAGGTATGGTAATTAGCTTTACATTGAGGCCTATTGTCTGCACTCTTTTCTTTGGAAGACTCAGTTTATTTAAAAGTTTTATCAACTCTTTCCTCTTTGATTAAATAAAATGTATTAATTTAAATTTTCTAACTCTTTTAACATCTTTCCCATGCATTAGGGAGACTATGACCCAGTGAAGACAAAGGTGATCCACTTGCAAATGAACCCGACCAGCATTGCAAAGCAGCAGCGCGCTGAAGATGTGGAACAGCTGAGGGTGGAGTGTCAGCGCTTGAGAGAACGACTCCGGAAAATTGAGGCGGGTGGTGGCATGTCAACAGATGACACTACCCTCATCATCCCACCTTCACAGGAAATACTGGGTAAATACTTTTTTTTTAGGCGTCGCATTTCAATAGTAGGGTAAGGAAACATGCCCTTTATCTGTATTCAGTGGCATTGGTGAATGTTTTTTTTTTTCTTTTCTTTTTTTTCTCCCAACCAAAAGTTGATATAAACAGTCCTGCCTCAGGGGTCTCAAGTGAATGAAAAAGTGTTTCATGTTATTCTGCTGGATGATGAATGTGTGCAAGCAGCAGATCACAAAGCAGGGTTCCCATTCTTCTTGAAAGTACTTGAATTTGACACATGGATTCAAGGCCTGAAAAGTCTGAAAAGTTTTTGTTCAGACCAATGTGACGATTAACCCTTTTTTTTCTCTCACAGCTACGCCTACAGCGTGGTCAATGTTAACTGGTGGATTGATAAGGAGCTAATGTGCTTTCAAAATCAATGTAGAATGTAGAATAATAAATGTTCAATGTAGAATAATAAATGTTCAATGTAGAATAATAAGGAATCTATGATATTATATATAATCATGTTTTAAATTAATATGTATAATCAATTATAATGTTGACTCAATTATTTTCTGTAAAGTCTGAAATGTGTTTTTTATAAATACTTTTTTATACAGGCTATATTTTTATAAAAATACTTTGCCAAAACTTGTAATCTATTTGAACTGTTGTTGAAATCAGTCATTTTATGGTTTAGGATGTTTATGTTTAGGTGTTAAAAAAGTTCTTAAAAGCCTTAATTTATTTTTAAAAACCCTGCAGATACCCTTTACAGGTGGTTAACAATTAATTATGTTTTTTTTTATGCCTAACAATGACCTTATACATATTTCATTTACTTGCAAAATTCATATAATATTCTCCCTATATTTTAATGATATAATAAAGTAATAGTTCATTAAAAAAAAAAACTAAAACCGGTGTGAAAAGAATATCCCTCTCTAATACACTGTATGAGCCCTCTCTCCTCATTGGATTTTGAAAAAAAAAGTTTATCACTGGTCCAAAACAATTGCTGTTGGTTGCAGAAACGTTTTATCTTTTCAATTCTAAAAAAATGTTTTACGTAATTGTGATATAAAGTCAGAACTGCGAGATGTAAACTCACAATTGTGAGTTGTAAAGTCCAATTCTGAGGGAAAAAATACTTTTTGTGAGAATGCAATTACGAGAAGAAAAAAAAAATAGCGAGATAAAAAGTCGCAATTACCTTTTCTATTCTGTGGCGCCAAGAAACATTAGAACAAGATAGGGGTACCAGCCCAAAAAGTGTCTATTTATTGAGGCTGTTCATAGTAAACTGATCATTTTTGCATTGCTTTAATTTCCATATAATCTCAATATACTTAAAGTAAAAAATGTATTCCAGCCCAAAATGTAACCATTTTAACTGGGCTTTTAGTACTTGGACATCACTGGTTTAAATAACTTTAACAGAGTTATTCTTCCGGTTTTGTAATTTTGGTAGTGTTGACCAGCTATCAAATGTATGTGACCAGATGTGAGTTTGCTCAATTAAACACTTTGCAAATAAAGAAAAAAGTTAAATTGTAATTTGAGCAGGTTGATATGGCAAGGATTGGGAAAAAAAAGATTATTCCTAATTTCTACACTGACTCATACATTTTAGCTCTGGCTAAATGTTTAATTGCACTCGAGTGGTGTGTGCTGACGATCCTTATTTCTTTGGGACTCATTTATTTGCTTCATGCTCTCTTTGTGTCTCTCTCCCCAGTCTCTCTCTCTCTCTTTTTTCTTTGGCTAAGGAGGCAAGAGTCTAATTAGGACTCAGACCCATGAGTAAACAAACACCCTGAGGTCTGCTTTTAAATTGGCCGCTGCACTTTTTCTGTATCTATTTGCTATTCACTGATCCTCCTCCATTTTATGGCCTCATTTTTTTTTCACCTCAAATATATGAATACAGGATTTTGTGCTTGCACAAATCTAGTTCAAACTGAGTAGATAAATGTTACATAACTTTGTTGTCTTTAATAATGCTAAGAACAAGTTCTCATAAGTATATAAACAGCTTTTTGAGTTTAAATTCAAACAAAGCTCCTCAAACTCTTTTATAGAGTTTTATATTTCTTTTAATTTAATAATTGATCAATTATTAATTGATCATTGGAATTGGATTGGAAACAATTCAAGTAACGGAAACTGGAAACAAAAAACATTTTTTAGCGCTTCATGACCTACTTCGATGTATAATATTCCCTGTACATTAGGCCCTGTTTTTAACACATGCTTAAGCCTAAGGGACCCAATTTATATTAGGTGGCCTTAACTACTATGTACTAACTTTTTAATGAATAATTTGATAAAATGCACTTATTGTGTACATACATGTTTTTACATTGTACTTACATTTAAAAAAATAAATGCATGTAATTACATCTGTAATTAATTTCTGTAGTTACATTTGTAATTACACAGTTGACACTTCCCTTACTCCTAACCCTACCCTTAAACTTACCCATACCACCACACCTGTCCCTAACCCTACTCGTATCCCACCTCAATATCAGCAAAAGTGTTTTTCAATACAATTTGAACACAGTAAGTACATTGTACTTATTTTTTGATGTAAGTACATAGTAGTTAAGAACACCTAATATAAAGCGGGGCCAGCCTAAGTGTCTAATGTGTGCTCATTACTAACACTAAGAATGTTGTGTATCCATATTTTTTCTTTTGCGAAATAGCTTTAGGCAAAACAATTGATTATGCCACTTCTAATATTGCAAGCATAGGATAAATAGTTGCCCCAGAAAGCATTACACTTAAGCCACACTTAAAGGTGCACTATGTAACTTTTCCGTCTGCTAGAGGTCGCCTATTCAAAACAAAGGCGTAGTTTGATGACGACAAGTTTGAGCATGGGATCTGTCATCTTCACCTCACAGCGGTGGAAAAGAATCGGGATAGGACTCAGGCAGAAATCATGTTCATGATTGAGATTATTAACGTTACTGTAGTATGAAGCAGAGCAGAACAGAGTGTTGTGGGAGCTGAGCAAGGCCATGGGAGCGATTGTTAATAAGAAGAACGGAACACACGCCTCATGAGCAGCAGGACTTTTATTATGGCATGGTCGCCGGCGTCATTTCTGCTTTTCCGGTCATGAGTATGAGGTAACGCAGCTCTGTTTATCATGTTAGATACATCTGAGTGTGTTGAAAATTATGTTATGACGTTACTCTGTGCGTTCGCTCGGCGGCTGCTATGCTACACTTGTTCACACTGCAGTGAGAGCAAAGCGTTTCTGCAGAATAAAACCGGAAACCGAGGGGAACGCAGATATGAGGCCATCGACAGGCGACTCCCTCACACGTCCCGGTTACTTGGTTAAAATAGCAATTTCTCACGATTTACAAATAGTTGGAAACATTTGGGATATTGTAAGTACTCAACTGAACAAAATATATAACACTAGCCTAGTGGTTTTTGGGTATTTTACTGAAAAAAAATGACATAGTGCACCTTTAATATATGAATATCAGACCAGTAGCATTTATTATTTAGAAATATATGACAATAGAGTAATAAATATGATGTGCAGAAAGATGACAACATTTATTTTAGTGAAACACGTCCTATCATTAATATCCCTATCCAAAACAAAAGAAGATTTCTTAGATTTATTCAAAATCAGGAGAATTTTTTTCCAAGGTTAAATGAAGAAGAAAAAAACCCACTCTGATTTTATTTTGTCGGAATTGAATACTGACCTCCTAAGGAAAAACGAGTCCCTTCCCAGCAGGGCATCATCTCTTAACACGGTCTATGCAACTTTCATGCAGCCTCAAAGTTCATGACATGGTAATTGTAAGTGTACTAATGTAGATGAGGGCCACATTACAGCACTTTTTAATTGCAGCTCATTTTAAAGGGGATTGTGTTGAGAGTTTAGTGTAATTTCTATCCGGCTCTCTCTACGAAAAACGAACATGTGATAACGATTTAAAAAAGCTTCCAGCGGAAGCAAAAAGGAGAGACATTAACATGATATATAATTAAAGGTGATCCTGATGAACGGTTAAAGGAAAAGGACAACTGAACAAAAGGCCATTTTCTTCTAGTGTGCAGCACATCAACACATTTAGTTATGTGATGACTGTAAATTTCACAATTGAACTGCACTGTTCTAGTGGGCAATTATACAATACATAGTAGCAGAACATTGTTCTTCTTTACACTCTTTTCTGCTGAACTTTTATTGTTTGTAATTAAATTTTCATGAAGGCTCATGAGGGAATTAAAACTGCTGTTAAGGCCTCTGCCGTACTTACAGAAGCCTTAGATTGAAGCTATAAGATACAGTTGCCTTTTGTCTCCTCCTCATTTAAATTTAGTAAATTTTGCATTGTTCTTTAATTAAATATTCAAATGAATTCTTTCATAAGACCTTGATGAGGGTAGTATACTTTTTTCAATAATTTTTTTTGTTTACTTGAATAAAAGTGCTTTAGATGCAGTTGTGCCTTTCAGCGTGAAAGACGATCCAGACAGTTGAAGGAACTTAGGGTAGAAAGAATTTTTCCGCGCTACATATATATATGCTTGTTGTGCTTCGTGGAGTTTTGACACGTTTTATAGACTCAATATTGTTTCTTATTCAAATGTGGTGAATATGAAAAAAAAAAAAAGGGAAAAAAAAACAGCACATCCAACCTAAAGCATCTTCCCTGTATGGTCACAAAAGTTTATCCTTTGCATGCATTTTAAGCCATGCCAATTTAAGCTCAAGAAGAAAGAGAACTTGCACACACTGTGTGAGAACTTTTGTGTCTGCACGCAGAAAGCTGCATGTTTCAGACTGCGTGCAAATAATAAAATTAATTCTCTTTCATGTCTCCTTTCGCTTCAATTTTAATTTCACAAATCTATCTCAAAAATCCCATCTTAGCGGGTATTCGTGTAAACATTGTCTGGTATGGCTTAAGTGAATGTAAACAGTTGAGAGAGACAACGCATTCGTAACAGTATATTGGATCCATGCAATCGCTCTTCAAGTGACAGCAGCCTAATATTCCTGCTGCTGTCTGTTTTTAATGTTAATCAAACTACAGAAGACAAAGAAATCACTCGCTAATCTTCACTGAATAACTTATGTGAGTTTAATAAGGATTCATCTTTATTTAATTTATACAGTGAAGATTATATGCAGTGTTATTTTACATTTGATTACTTTATTCAATTTCTGTACCTGAACTACTGTTAGACCTACCTGAAAAACATTTTTCTTCATTTTTGTCTTTGTTCTATTGTATTAATTTATTTGTGCAATTGATTTTAGTTTGATTATTTGTTCTTGTTTATTATGACTGTTTACTTGTCTTTAATAATCATTGAAATTTAAATTAGATATTAGTTTTAGCTATGGTATTGAAATTGGAATCGAAAATTGTTAAAGTCCTCGTGAAATCAAAATTGATCATATTTACTTTGTTAGCGCAAATTGCTAGTTTTGTGGTGAACAATCCATCCGTGCAAGTCAATCCGCATCAAAAAATTATTTGGCTTTGTAATCTTTAATCAAAATCTGAAAATGCTCCTCCCCTCTACATTGGCAGGCCTTTTTTGATGACGTCTGTATGACGGCTTGGGCTTCGACACCGACATGCCATCATTAAACACGCCCATCCAACTGCCCGCGAGCTAATAAACAGAGATGGCGAGGAGGTGCGTTTTTTGAATGAAACGCCTACGTTTCTATATCCAATCAGGTCACAAGGAGGAAAAAACAAACCACGCCTTCTGTTCTGCTCATTTAGTATTCCGTTTCTCTCGGAAATACGTCAAATCACTGAAATAAAGTCGGTTGCAACTTCCGGTTCACTGGGACTTTAAATTTCACTGGTATCTAAAATGTTGGTGTCCTAACCTGATTTATTACAATACAATGGTACATGGGTGAAAAACAACAAAAACAGTAACTATTTTATTAATTTATTACTTTTTTTGTTGTGGGGCCAGTGAAAATTGAATTCAAAAATCTTGAATCTCAAATCGAATTGAGATCTTTAAAAATCAATTACCAATATTTATATATACATATACATTTTGAATGATATGTAATATAATTGTTCATGATGGCTGGAAATGAAAAACACCTCATATTCAGGTGTGCAGAATGCAATACTAGACATTGAAGTTAAGGCATGACCATTGAACAGTGAAATGCTCCTTGGGTCAGCAGGGTCAAACAAAAACAGGTGGCAAAGAAAAGACACATGTTAACTGCAAACTAATTAAGGTGAAGAATTAAGTGTGAAACCATCCGGAACCCTTTAGTCTCCAGCGCCACACTTAATTCTATATATCCAAATGTTGATATCATATTTGAGAGCCTGATTACAAAGACAAAAGGCTCACCTTTAAAAGCCACGTCTCAAGCACTTACAACATAAATAAAATACATACAGTACTGTTACACATTATAATTCAATGTGTTGGATTACTTGTTAAATTGATTGCAGATTGCATTCATATTATTTGAATGTTCTTCTGGTTATGACTAAATGTGATATACATGTTCTTCAGACTTGCGTAAGCAGATGGAAAGTGCAGAACTGAAGAACCAGCGCTTGAAGGAAGTGTTCCAGAAGAAGATTCAAGAGTTCCGTACTGCTTGCTACGTACTGACTGGGTACCAGATCGACATCACTGTGGAGAACCAGTACCGACTCACTTCTGTGTACGCTGAGCATATGGAGGATTCGTTACTGTTTAAGGTATGTTCATATGTAACTACATAACCCATTAAAGGCGGGCGTATACTCGAGCCGTTGCACATGTTATGCGTCGGTTAATCATGTGAAAGCAGCTGGTACACAGCGTAAGTGTACTGGACGGCAAGCCGGCGGCAATGTTGTTGCCATAGCTTTGGATTGAAAAAAATATATAAATAAAAGACGAGTGTGCAAATGATTTAGTGAAAAGCAGAGGTACAGCACAGCCATTCCTTTCAACAAAAACAACTGTGTGTGTGTGTGTGCGCTGTAGGGTTGCAGCCACTGGGCTATAATAATATTCATAGATCTAGCCTATGTGACGTGGTTGTGTTTGATTAACCAATGCGAGCCTCGACCATACGAGCATCAATGATTTACATGTGATTTCTCCTAAGTGAAAAAGTAATCGCATGCAAGCTCGTACAATAGCAAAAATCGTTCCGTGCATGCCTGGCTTGGGACATATTTTGACATATTACATGACATATTTTGTCACACATGGGATATATAGTTACAAACGTACTTGCAAACCAGAGGAAAAGTAGAAATTACAGAAGGAAACTAAAAAAGTAGCCATGGTAAACTTGAGACTTGATTGTATCTGTACTGAAGTTTGAGTTTGAATGTGTTGGTTTTATGGTCACATTTTAGGGTTCTGTGATAAAGCCGAGCAGATGTTGTAGATAAAACATACCAGCAATCAAAGAGTTTTTGTTAAATTATAAAACAATGACATTAACATCAATGGGGTTTTGAATAACTTTGAAGGGCTGCCTTGACAAAACTATAGGGGGTTTCAGAAAAGAAAGCCGTGATAGTTTGAAGAGCCTGAAGCTTCGTACCACAGTTGGTGGTTTGTTGTTCGACTCCCAATTCTGAGAAGCGTGAAAATCGAAAGAGGGACTTTATAACCCAAGGCTGAGGTCAGGCATCTGAAGAACTGCTGTTGTGTTTAACCTCATCTGAACCAGCTCAGCAGCTCCTCCAGCCGCAGGTGCATCTGAGTCTCTGCAGGAGTTCACATTCTCTTCAGTCAATGACTGTATTGCTGAGGTGTGTGCAGATGACAGCGTTCCTACAATGTAGGAAATTGGTGCTTTTACTTTTTTTTTTTTTTACTTAGCAAGGAGTAGAGAAAAACGGCTACCTAGAATAACTCTTAATCAAGGAAATTACCTTCAGTGCACTTCTTCTGGTAACAAGTACGCTAGTATGTTGTGTGTCAGCCCCAGAGATTTTAGTTGATAGATTGGAGAGTTTTGAACTTTTATAGATGAGCCCAGTTCAGGTAACACTTGCACTTGCAGACAGATTGCACAGTATTTGTGAGTGAATCAAATTAATGTTTTTATAATGCCTTGAAATACACCCATGTGCACTTTCTTTTCTTTTATGGTGCACTTTTGTTTATTGATGCATACTGTTTACTTCAATGATTTCTAAAACTTGAAGCAATGCTTAATGCATAATTGTAGACAGCATTCAATTTCTTAATATATTTAAGTAACACAAAGGTGATGCTTTACTATATGGTTAATTTAGTTAACATTTTGTTTTTAATGTTAACATTCAATTTTAATTCCTATGTCTACTATTGTTCAATGTTAAGTCATGTAAATGTTAATTAGGGGCAAGCACCGAAGGTGCGTAGGCACCTATTGTAATCGTTGGCGTTCTTCTTATTATTAGTCTTCCGTTCTGGAAGTCTATGGCAGGCCAGGGTCACTTGCAGGAAAGTTATGAAATTTGGCACACAGAGAGAGGACAGTCCAAACCTTCACCACAGAAAATTTGGTGTATCTAACTCAATACCTCTAGCGCCACCACCTGTCTAAAGTTTGACTTACGTTCGTGCTAATAACTTTTGTACTGCAAGGGCAAGAGACAAATCTTTTTCACAATTCTTTCCTCTGTCTTTTTTTCTGTCCTGAAATTTTTTCCGCCATTTAGAATGTTTTGAAAATCCTACTTTTTGAGCTCCTCCTAGGCCGTTGCTCCAATTTTCACAAAAGTTGAACCAGATCATCTTCAGAACTTGCTAACAAAAAGTTATGGAATTCAAGTTGATTCGTCAATAATGCTCAATAATCAAATAATGTGCGAATGAATTTGACAAAGTGCCCACCAAAATGAACGTGAGGCTATATCTCTACAATGCTTTAGCGTATTTTGACCAAACTTGGTGTGTAATGCCAACCATGACCTGAGGCTACCTGCAGCGTTTTGACACAGTGCCACCTAGTGGTCATGAGATACAAAAATAGGCTATTTTTGCTTATAACTTCTGAACGCTTTGGCCAAAAATTCGAGTCATATGATACCCAATTTTCCCATATCAACCATTTCGGGCATCTGCCATTTTGAATTTTGTCAAAAAATGCTGTATTTTACGAACACATTGGTGTATCGTTACGAAACTCGGTGTGTGTCTTTGGCACCATGCCCTGGAGGTACTCAAAAAGTGTCCGGGCAGCACCACCTTGTGGTCAAAAGTTAGAACGAAATTTCCAAAAATTTAATTAGCCTATTATAATGAAATCTGGTCTTAATACATTCCTTGGGTCATGCCGATCACATATACCAATTTTGCCATATTTGGCAGAACTTTCTATCCACCATTTTGTTTTTCTTCAAAACCTACTTTTTCGAACTCATCCTAGACCGTTTGTCCGATTTTCACCAGAATCGTATCATTTTCAGACTGTGCAGACAAAATGTTATGGATTTCATGTCGATAGATGAAACCGTCTTCACATAATGCCAAAATTACTCTTAAGGCTGTTTCTCTGCAATGCTGTTTGCATAATGACACCAAACTTTATACTTTGCTTGTGTCATTGTCACCTGTTACTGTGTTATCCACTTGATTTAAGATGGTAATCATCCTTTTTTATAATGCAAATGAGAAGACATTTGTTCTTTTGGACAGGGCTGTGTATGATAAACCAAGAGTTATTACTGCATTATATCTGATGCAAAATGCATATTTAGTTTGAAACGGCATACTCTTACAATGGTGTACCTGCAAATGTAATTTATCTTTCTTAATTAATGCTCTTCCTTTGTGGGTTGTAGAAATGTTCAGTAATCCCTTAGACACACACATACACACAGTGCAATAATTGGATTTAAGTTTTTGTTATTTGATCGGTACTTTCCTCAGGCTGTTTAATTAGAGCTGCAGTAAAGCTTCAGTGAGTCTGCGTTCGGCTGTTATTATTGTTTAGTGAGTGTAAGCATTTACTCGTTTGTTTGTGTCTAGGTGTGTTGTTTTAATTTAATAATACACATTATTTACGTGCTAAGGAAATAATTAGCTATTTTTCACAGTCTGTGACTCCTGGAGCCTCAGACCCTGATGGATGACTTCTGATTCTCTTACTGATTTAGCATTACAAACTTAAATATGATTGATTTGATAATCAAGTGACTTTTGTCTGTTTGTTTGTTTATTCAATTCAAGTAAATACTAGAGCGTGTCTAAATTAATACACCTGGTTTAGACAGGCTCCAGCCTGGAAAGGACTCTGTAGTATTTAAACATATGGATTTAAATGTCTGTCAGGAAGTTTATGAAGGAATTGAAGTGTCTTAAGTAGAGCGCAAGAACCACTCCAGTAGTTGAATATAGTAGTCAGTAGGGCTGTACGATTAATCGAAAAATAACCGAAACCGACATTCAGAACCTCTAACCGACGTATTTTTCCCATGTCGGTTATTTCGGTTTTCACGTGACTCCGCCCCGTCAGTCACATCAAGTGCAGTTTGAAGGCACACGAGATGCAGGAGCGGTTATCTGTGTTTATAGACGCCCAGAATCACTATAGTAACTGTATGTTTTACACAGTTTATATACAGGTCAGTTAATCGCCGTTCTATAACCTATACGCGCTGCCACCGACACACACACAGACGGCGCGCGCAAGCCGCGAAGCCAGATCGCTTTCACTTTTGTGCTCATAAAATTTGTCAAGTACATGCTTTTAAAGACATTTTCAACATTTAAAGCGATTGTGCACTATTCAAAAACAACAATACGTATCCGTTCAGTGCTCAGCTTCTTTCTGGGACACAGAGAGCCGAGCTGTGTCGCGTCTCAACGCGCGCGCCCTGAAGGCAGACCTCTTTCACCTGCGTCCTCACAAAGCTTTGTCATTTGTACGTGTTTTAAGCCCTGCCAGTTAAACACTGGACATTAAAGCGAGTTTAGACCATCAGATGTGTATTATGTTGAACTAATGCCTGATATATTGTGACAAACGAACAGTCATACAGTAGCTCGCACATCACGTGAAGATCGCGCGCAGAAACGGTGTCAACGCTGTCCTGTGACTAAAGTAAAGTCACTAAAGTAGCTTAGAAACTCAACCGTTATAGCATATATTTTAATACCTTTGAAGTAAGTACAAACCACAGCTTCATAATGAATAGAGACGGTATGAGTAATTCACACACACAATCACTCTCTCATTAATGCATTCAAATTAATGTAATGTAGTTCTACTGTGTTAATTTATCTGTATCTGATGTACAACAAGCAGAAATCTGCCCCATAGACAATAACTGCTGAAAGAGAACTGTTTCCTTCAAGTGTTTTAAAATCACAAAGAAATTCACTTTTTCATTAGAAAAAAAAAATTCCACCTTTAATAGTAGAACATATTTACAGTACAAACCTTATCAGGAACTTACTCAAAAACCTTACGAGGGCAAAAAAATAAAAAATAAAGCAAAATAATCGTTCATTAATCGTAATCGAGGTAAAATGTTCAATTAATCGAGGTTTTTATTTTTGGTCAAATCGTTACAGCCCTAGTAGTCAGTGTTGGGCAGTAGCGAGCTACAAGTAGCGACGCTACTAGCTTAACTACATTTTTCAGTAGCTTGCCAGTAGCTCAGTTACTTTTAAAACAGTGTAGCTTTTCCAGTAGTTAACTACTTTATCCAGCAAGTAGCGGTGTAGTGCAACCAAAAGCTACTTTGCGTTCCCTTACGAGAGTACTCTTGTATTGCGTTTTGCTAAAACGCTATGGGGGAATTCCTTTCCTCGAGATATTGAAGCAAATTTTTATCCAAAAATACCTTTTATACGCAGTGCAGCTGTACAACTCTCAGCAGGAAGCAGCTGCGTGCTGATTGGCTGTGCCGCTGCAACTGCAGCAACCTATAGCGAGACCGTGGGGCGGGACGGACCAATCAGGTCCTTCCAAATTCCCGCCACAAGGGGCAACAGAATTTGCATAGTCTAGGGTATATAAGACCCACTCTCGCAAGGTTAGTCAGATTAATTCTTCTTCAGCGACTTGCAATCGTTGAGCTCCGGATCGAAGCCTGCCATCGACACGCACCCAGCGGAACACGCAGCCTGAGGACGTCGGATTCTCCGCCTTCAGCCTGCCTTCCAGCTGCGCCATCCGGCACCATATCCTTTCATACCTTCTGTTTTTCAAACATTCAAAAAGAGCCGAGACGTTGTTGCAAATGTCTCGTTCCTGCGCCTCGTGCAGAGGTTTCATCGCGGACGAGGATCGGCACATCATCTGCGTGTCATGTCTCGGACGAGACCACACGCAGACTGCACTCAACCAGGGCGGCTGCCCTGAGTGCGACGAGCTGGCGCTGCAGACCCTTCGGGCTCGGCTCGCCAGCTTCGACTCGGATCCCGTCCCGTGCTCCCAGCCTCTAGAGCCAGGAAGAGGATGACAGCCTTTCCCTTGCTGCATCCAGGAGCGGGTGGTCGGACGCCGCCTCTGAGCACGCCACTTCGACGCGGACGGCTAGCGGCGTCATAACCTCAGTCAACGCTGAGCTTATGCGCTTGCTCACCAAGGCCGTGGACGACCTCGGCATTGACTGGTCTCAGCCCGAGGAGCCCACGAGAAGCCGACTGGATGAGTGGTATTTCGAGAACCGCCGTCAACCGACCGCTCAAAGACCCGCTCCCTTCTTTCCAGAAGTCCACAAGGAGCTAACAAAATCGTGGAAGGCGCCATTTTCTTCTCGCGCCAAATCCTCTTTTTCTCCAGCGCTCTCGGTAGTCGATGGCGCTCAGAAAAAAGGATATCAAGCCCTTCCTCCCCTCGAGGAAGCTGTCGCTGCACACCTTTGCCCGCCCTCCGCCAGAGGATGGCAGTCAAAGGCTGTGCACCCTTCCAAAGCCTGCCGCACTACGTCCAGCCTCGCCGGTCGAGCATTCGCCTCTGCCGGCCAGGCGGCGTCAGCGCTACACTCCATGGCGGTGCTTCAAGTCTTCCAGGCCAAACTCCTCCGTTCCCTGGACGAGTCTGTTCCTGATAACGAGGCTCTGAAGGATCTGCGCGGCGCCACTGACTTGGCCCTGCGCGCCACCAAGGCCAATGCTCAGGCGATCGGCAGATGCATGGCCAGCCTGACGGTGTTGGAGCGCCATTTGTGGCTTAACTTAACGGAGATGAAGGACACGGACATGACCGCTTTCCTAGACGCGCCCATTTCGCCTTCAGGATTGTTTGGTTCCGCCGTGGTTGGGTTCACGGAGCGCTTCACTGAGGCACAGAAGGCTTCGCAGGCAATGCGACATTTCCTGCCCAAGCGTTCCAGCTCCTCCGCTAGCCGTCAAGCTAAAGCTGGACCAGCCCAGCCCACCAAGGCGCCGCCTTCAGCTCGCCAGCCTCACGCGGCTTCCAAGCCCGCTCAGCGTTCCCGCTCTACGAGCCGCAGCAGACCCCCGGAGTGGCGAGGTCCACGACCCAGCAATGTGTCAAAACCTGAGCCTCCGAAGCCGTCCTAGCCAGAGGTATCAAGAGAAGGCGGATAGTGCCCGCTTCGTCCGGTGCACCGCCTCGCTCTCTTCTAAAACGTTCCCCAGCTCCCTTCAAGGCGGCTGGGAATGCCACATTCACAGCCAACGAGCCGGCAAGCAAGCGCGCTCGCCTGTACACAAACGCCGTTTTCACGGCGACCCATATGAGTCACAAAAAGAGCTTTTTCTCTGTAGGCAGTGTGCCAGCATTAAAGCATGTACCCCTACACTCAAGCACTCCCCCATGTTCCCCAGCCCCCTGCACTCAGGTGGCTGGAAACATTATTCTCACAGTCAACGAGCCCACACTCAAGCGCGCTCGCCTGTACACAAGCACCAATACTCTATGTCCCCCGGCCCCCTGCACTCAGGCGGCGGGAAACAATTCCCTCATAAGCGCCAAATTAGCGCAAGGTTATCGGGCCACCGAGTCCCTGTTACTCAGCGACTCGCCCCACAGATTAATTCAGCCCCTGGCTTCGAAGGCCGAGGCCTGGTGGGTAGTGTTGTTTTCGTCAACGAAAAGTATGACTAAATATCTTAGTCAACGAACCTTTATAACGTGACGAAAACGAGACGAGACGCAACGTAAATGCTGGTCACGTGACGATGACGAATAAAAACGAGACTAAATGTGGTTCACAAAATAAAAACTATGCTAAAATGTCTCTTCATTTTCGTTGACGAAAATGAGACGAGACGAAAAGTCGTGTTTTTATTTTGCAGTATTTCTGTGCGTCTCATTCAGGGGCTGCATCAGGTCTCACTGCGCAGACGCAGGTGACATCACTCTCTTCAAACCCCACTCGCGCGGCGTCTCCGGTGAGTGAACGGGTCCTATGGCTGGCCAGTCGGGGTTCGTAAGCCCTATTCGGACGGTAATTGTTTGTCCTGCGGTCGTAAGGTGTCTTCATCATTTACAGGGGCTAGTCAGTGATTTTATTGTCGGCTTAATGCAGAATATCAGTGTTTTTCTCCCACCACCCGTGTAAAAATCTCTGGCCAAATTACCTAACTGAATTACTGTTTGACAAACACCAAGGTCGTGGGGTGCCGTCTGAATCCACATCTCTGAGTTTTCAATCACTTCAGAATTCACGGTTTATATCCTTTTTGGCCACTGCAGAGCACCGTGCGGTTGTGCTTCGCTGTTATCTGGATGCATTTTAAAGATCTAGACTTGTATTACTGAAATATTGGTAAGTATTTACAAGAGCAAGATATTTCATCACCGCTCAAAAAAAGAAAGAAAGAAAAGCACGTAAACATTTGAAATGTGCCGTTATAACGGCAGCAATTATATATGTTAAAATAACCGCAGCATTATGAATACCTCATAAGCGAATAAGAGGCTATATTCACTTATTTCCACTCATTTCCATGTGGACTAAAATTACATCCTTTATTTTGAGATAAAATACAAGACAGAAAAACATTTTAACTATAATGTGGGTCTAATTTTAAACATATTTAAATAATTAAATAATAATTTGGATATTATTTTCCTATTATTAAATTAAATATGCATTTATTCTTATTAAGACATTTGGAAAAACTTTTATTACATTGAAGTGGAAAATTAAACGGGTGTTGTGGAAATAGATGGGGAAAAATGTGGCCACAAAAATCACAGGAAAAAACACCACAAACCTTAAGAGACATCTCAATGTTTTTATTTATTTTATTTAAATGTATGTGTGTGTACTTTTAACATGTTTAGTTGGTAAAATAAATATGTTGTAACTTCAAATCAGAGCGTCTTCCGTGTCTGGAATGGATGTATTCTTGAGTCTATAAGGTAACAATAATATAATAAGATAACCTTGTTTGAAATGGGTTTGGCTAAAAGAAGATTTTGGTTTTATCTATAATACGTACGTATACTATATTGACTGGGTTAAATAGAATTGCATTACTAAAAAGAGACTAAAATACAATTTGCATTGACTAAAACTTGACTAAAATGTCATCAGTTTTCGTCGACTAAAACTAGACGAAAATAGTCATAGATAATTCTGACTAAAATAAGACTAAAATGCTCAGACTTTTAGTCGACTAAAACTTGACTAGACTAAAAAGAGTATGACTATGACTAAAACTAATAAAAACTAAAATGACAGCTTGACACAAAGACTAGACTAAAACTAAAATGAAAAACAGGCCGCCAAAAACAACACTACTGGTGGGCCATTCCCGGCATTTCGAAATGGGTGTTGAACATAATAGAACGAGGTTACTCGCTACAGTTTGCTCGCAGACCACGGCGCGAAAACGGTGAGAAGCGACAAAAGTCACGTGCTTCGAACCGAGATATCAAAACTGTTAATAAAGGGAGCGGTAGAAGCCGTACACCCCTCACAGAGCGAGTCGGGCTTTTACAGCCGTTACTTCCTTGTACCAAAAAAGGACGGTGGTCTAAGACCCATCCTAGATCTCAGACATTTGAACAAAGCCCTTATGAAGCGCGCGTTCAGAATGTTGAGAATGAAACAAATCCTCGCGCATTTTCGCCCGGGAGATTGGTTTTTCACTGTGGATCTAGAGGATGCCTATTTCCACATAAAAATAGCCCCCCATCACAGGCCATTCTTGAGATTCGCCTTCGAGGGGAAAGCATACCAATACAAGGTGCTACCTTTTGGTCTATCTCTAGCCCCTCGCACGTTTACAAAGTGCATGGAAGCGGCGCTAACCCCGCTGAGGCTTCGGGGAATGAGAATTCTCAACTATCTCGACGACTGGCTCATAATAGCTTAGTCAGAGATACAGTTATTAAACCACAGATCTTGGCTTCTCAACCATTTACAATGCTTGGGACTCAACGTCAAATCAACGTGGCAAAGAGTTTATTGTCTCCCACACAGAAAGTTTCGTTTCTGGGAACAGTATTGGACTCACTGCAGATGAGCGCGCGGCTGACGTCACAGCGCGCGCTCTCTGTTCGGAACCGAGCGGTTTCCCTCAGGTCCGGTGCACACATTCCTCCCAAACACTTTCAGAGGATGTTGGGTTTCATGGCCTCGGCGGCGCCAGTTCTCAGACTGGGTCTGTTGCACATGCGCCCCCTACAGCACTGGCTGAATCGCCGCGTTCCAGCTCACGCATGGCTTTCGGGCCGATTGCAAATCAAGGTAGACCACAGCTGTGTGTTGGCTCTGGCTCCTTGGAAAAATCCTGTCTGGTACAAGACGGGCGTGAGTTTGGGCACTGTTACGAAGTGGAAAGTTATCTCGACAGATGCATCCAACCTAGGTTGGGGAGCCCTTCACGAGGGCAGGCCGATCTCCGGTCTCTGGTCAGACTCGGAGAAGAGCCTTCATATAAACTGTCTAGAGATGAAAGCGGTCACGATAGCTCGCTAAGAGCTTTCCTTCCGTACATAAAATACCACCATGTCCTGATCTGAACGGACAGCAGGTCGGTGGTAGCCTATATAAATCGCCAAGGCGGTCTGAGATCTATCGATCTGCACTCAATGGCGGAAGAAGCCCTAAAATGGGCAGAGCACAATCTGAGCTCGCTGAGAGCGACTCACGTGCCAGGCATTCTGAATTTGGGTCCGGACATGCTGTCCAGGGGCAAAATGTCCCCAGCAGAGTGGTCTCTTCACCCAAATATAATTCAGATAATTTGGGGCAGGTTTGGAGAGGCAAAAGTGGATCTTTTCGCCTCACAAGACAATGCTCAATGCCGAATATATTTCTCCAAGCACGAGGATGCGTTGGCCCACGAATGGCCCAACCTTCCTCTTTATGCGTTTCCCCCAATCTCAATGTTACCTCAGGTTATAGAGAGGATCAGGGAGAGCAAATGCGTTGTGCTTTTAATAGCCCCGCTTTGGAGAAATCAACCTTGGTTCTCACTGCTGAGTCAGATGTCAGATACAGCTCCGTGGCCGATCCCGCTGAGGAGAGACCTCCTCATGCAGGCGGAACGGCAGATCTGGCATCCCCGTCCCGATCTATGGGCGCTTCATGTTTGGCCCATCAACGGGTACATGAGAACCTTTCTGAAAGCGTAATGAATACTATTACTGAAGCTAGAGCCCCCACGACTAGGCGGCTCTATTCAGGCAAATGGTCAGTCTTTTCAGACTGGTGTAAAGCACGAAGTCTGACCCCACATGATTGTGCAGTGTCAGAGGTGCTTACATTTTTACAAGAGCTTCTGGACGCGGGTCGCTCCCCCTCCACGCTCAAAGTTTATGTGGCTGCTATAGCAGCGTATCACATTCAAGTGAACGGACTGTCACTAGGAAAGAGCGATCTCATTGTTCGCTTCCTTAAAGGGGCTAGAAGGCTTCACCCACCTCGCCCCCCTTCAGTCCCTATATGGGACCTGTCCACGGTCCTGGATGCCATGAAGAGCTCTGCATTTGAGCCTCTGCATTCTGTGAGCTTTAAGCTCCTATCACTAAAGACCGCTTTTCTGCTAGCGATTGCATCAGTTAAGCGAGTGGGTGATCTGCACGCGCTCTCTGTGAGTGCCTCGTGTCTGGAATTTGGGCCAAACGACTCCAAAGTCGTCCTCAAACCAAGACATGGATATGTACCTAAAGTGCTTTCAACTCTGTTCAGAGCACAGGTCATTTCACTTTCGGCACTTTCATCACAGTCAGATGAAATAGATGCTAATTTGCTCTGTCCTGTCAAAGCGCTGAGAATATACATAGAGCGTTCCGCTGCTTACAGGCAAACTGAACAGCTCTTTGTATGCTTTGGCGGCCACACCCGAGGGTGCGCGGTTACAAAGCAGACCCTGTCACGGTGGATAGTGGATGCTATCTCACTGGCCTATGAGTCTAAAGATCTCAGCTGCCCCTTAGGCATTAAAGCCCATTCTACTAGAGGCATGGCCTCTTCGTGGGCTTGGTCTACTGGCATTTCTCTGAATGATATCTGTGCGGCGGCAGGCTGGGCCTCCCCGTCCACTTTTATCAGATTCTATAATTTAGATGTTCCGGCTTTACAAGCTGGGCTTCTTGCTGTATGAACAGATTTAACCCCTTAAGGCTCGATAAGTCCGGCCTGGGTTGAATATTGTTAAGTCATAAGCATATTCCTTATACAGCCCGAAGTATCTGGCCACTCATTATTCCTGACCCGATTATGTCTGGTCTATACTTTTATTGCACGAATATCGTGTTCATTCTCATGAGGGCCCGACTCAGGTCTGGCTCATTCTGAATTATTGATATCATACTACGGGCCCACCTAGGTTGGCCTGGGTTTGGTGTCGTCGGCTTTAGAGCCGTCAAGCAAGCACAGCGTTTTGCATTGGTCCCCCATAGCGTTTTAGCAAAACGCAATACGAGAGTACTCTTGTAAGGGAACGTTTCGGTTACTAACGTAACCTCGGCTCCCTAAGATGAGGGAACGAGTATTGCGTTTTGCTTGCCGTGCTTGCTCACTTGCTCAGGAGTCGCTTCAGTCGATTAACCTGACTAACCTTGCGAGAGTGGGTCTTATATACCCTAGACTATGCAAATTCTGTTGCCCCTTGTGGCGGGAATTTGGAAGGACCTGATTGGTCCGTCCCGCCCCACGGTCTCACTATAGGTTGCTGCAGTTGCAGCGGCACAGCCAATCAGCACGCAGCTGCTTCCTGCTGAGAGTTGTGCAGCTGCACTGCGTTTAAAAGGTATTTTTGGATAAAAATTTGCTTCAATATCTCGAGGAAAGGAATTCCCCCATAGCGTTTTAGCAAAACGCAATACTCGTTCCCTCATCTTAGGGAACCGAGGTTACGTTAGTAACCGAAACGTTTTGGGTTCTGACAAGAACGAGCAATGTCTTTCATAGAGCAAATAACTTTCAGCTGCATTTCTCACTCAGCTGTCTCTCACTCACGCGTCTCTCACACACACACACACACACACACACACACACACACACACACACACACACACACAGCCCCTCCCCTCCCTGCATGAGTGTTCGACGTTGAAAGCAAGTTGGCGAAAGGTTGGCATCTCGTGAACACCTTTACACAATCGCACATTAAAAAGTGGTAAAAAATATTTTAATTCTGAATATAATGTTGTCAGTGTGTTAATGTCGACCCGAGAAGCGATTGCTACTTTAGAAAGTAAACTAGTCACAAGTTTGAGGTAAAATGCACTTGGTTTGTCGATGTCAAAACAAGCTGTGATTCAAATTTTAAATAATGTTATGTCACTTGTTTACTCTTACACTGAATGTTTGCTGCTTCAATCCAGATAAGAAAGCTATTGTATAGGGTAAATTTAGAATATAAATTATTGCTTGACTGAAGTAAAGCCATCTCTCTCTTTCTCACCCATGCACACTCACTCACGCACGCACACACTAAACAAATTGAAAAGCTGTATTTAAAGTTTTTTTTTTATTTATTTGTCATGTTCTTTTCTCAGATTGAGCTCCCTGACAATCTGACAGAAATGTATTGTTGTGGCTCAAAAATGGGTTGAATACATGCGGTTCATGTATGTCTTCTTTAGTCTAATGTGTAGCAATTTTGCACTTTGTTAGTTAGGATAGTTTACAAAATGAAATGATTCTGACAGTTTTTGCCATTGAAATGACTGGGGTAAAAGTGTCTCAATAAACCAAAACCTGATTTCACCCCATACTATTTGTAATTATAATTACATTGCATTATGTTGCTTGTAAACCCCAAATAGTATAACATTCTTCATTAGCAATTTATTTGTTACAATGTAATTGTAAAAAAAAAATTAAAAATAAAATAAAAGTAGTTTCAATGTAGCTAGCTACTTTTTGAAAGTAACTTGTAGTGTAGCTAACTACTTTTTTCAAAAGGGTAGCTTGAATGTAACTTAACTACTTTAACTTACAAGTAGCTTGTAGCTTGCAAAGCTACAGTTTCAGAGTAGCTTGCCCAACACTGATGGTAGTGAATGTGTATTGAACTTATGTGCTTGGATATTAGACTGAAAAGTAAAAAGATGGCTTGGAGTAAGCCGAATATCTTTTTTTTCATGCAGAAGCCAGCTCACAAACGAGGCACAATGAGTCATTTAAGTGCCTTTATTAAAGGTGAAGTGTGTTCGTTTTTTCCAGTTTAATGTGAAGAGACAACTATTAGAGGAAGCCGTTTATAGGCTGATTTCCCCATAGTGTGTAAACACTGTGGCGCTTCATTGCTACTGGCACGCGTACATTATACGCTTCACCTTTTAAGTTTATTTATTTGTATTTTTTAATTTTTAAGTTGCAAACTATAGTTGTGCTTGCTTACTGGAGAGCAAGAATAGCATTTTTGAATTACGACAAGGATTACGGTCAAGGATAAACTTGGCAAGCAAAGCAAGTGCCCACAATAATATAGAAAAACCATAGAGCCTTCAGGATATACAGTCTTCACAAAATTCATAGAAATTACTGAAATTTGATCACAATGAATATTCTGAGCACTGTGTTTAGAAAAGATGGTTCATTGTCTTTTTCTCTGAATATAATCGCCATTGATTTGCTTAAAGAATGGGCACTTGAAGATAAATTAACAGAATCCTGGTTGCTTTTTTCTCAAGTGTTTTTCCCCCGTTGTTAGATGAGTGCACTTGAACAATGCTTTAGTTATGTTATGAGTTGGTCGCCAAAGAATCAAATAACTGCTTTGAAATTTTTCTCCATTTCTGTCTGAGAAAAAGCAAAGATAATGAGAGAGACTTTTTTTTTTACCCTCTTATTTGTCAAAATATGACTCATTGTCCTGAAAATTCTCTTGGGAATCTGTCAAAGTCATTTAATATCTTGAGTTTGTGTAGCTTTCAGCTCTTCTGAAACTTGACAACACATTTGTACATGTGTTGCTAAATGTTAAAAAGCAAAACATTTGTTCAGTGTTAAATGAGAGATTAGATATTTGCCGTTTTTAACAGCAAATAGTCAATCCCTTAACTGTCAGTTTCTAACATTAGATCAAGGCTGCAACACTTCAGTGCATTCAATCTCAATCAATCCTCTCAAGTGCCTTTTCAACAGTCTTGTGCTAGAGTCGGTTTCCAATCTGGAACTTCACTGCAGAAAAAGTGCTTCTGTGCTGGAATAACGGCTGGTTTAACAAAACTAGATGGCACCGATTCTGTCTAACAAAGCTGTCTCCACCAAAAGCGGAAAATGTGATAAAGCTTATCTAATTACTATGAATTTTATTCATAGTATTTTTAATTTTAATTTAATTTTATAATCTGTTTCCAACACTCATAATAAATCAGAATATTAGAATGATTTCTGAAGGATCATGTGACACTGAAGACTGGAGTAATGATCCTGAAAATTCAGCTTTGCATCACAGAAATAAATGATAATTTAAAGTATAATAAATTGAAAACCAAATATTGTAAATTGTAATAATATATCACAATATTATTAGTTTTTTTGTATTTTTTCTGTATTCTCGAACTCGGGACTCGACTCGGACTCGAACTCAGGTAATGGTGACTCGACTTGGACTCGACTCGGACTCTTCTTTGGTGACTCGGACTCGGAACACTGGGACTCGAGACTCGACTCGGACTCGACAGTTGGTGACTCGACTACAACACTGGTGTACACACACTGCCAACTAGTGTTATCAAAAGTGACTTCGGTACCTAGTCGGTACTGAAATTTTAAACATGACGCTTTGAGCGCTGTTGAGCGTAATCGTAAACACCTCGGACTGGCCATTGTGCTCACGCGCTCATGAAACATGCCTGTGATTGGCTACAATGATCAGCGCTTCAAAAACATGTTGTAAATATAGATTATCAAACCGATAATAATGTGTTGCTAATGTTACACAAACCTGTTGTCGTTCGCCATCTCAGTCTGCCTTTTTAAAAATCAGTATCCTTAGAAATGCTTTGAACAACTTAGAAAATCAGTGGAGAAAGGCATATAGTTCATCCTTAAATCGTAATATACATCATATACATAATTCACCCGCTATATTGCTAAATACACACGATTTTTCATATCAACAGAAAAATATACCGGGATAACCTGGCTTCTCTTGAGACTCCCATGCTTCAGAGTGGTTATTGTTAATGTGCTAAAGCTCCCTGTATGTTGTCATGATTGGATACGAGGTAGTTTGTGACGTCAGAAACACCAGCCGTTTCAAATCGTGTTTTTGAGACTGTTGCAGTTTTAGGGAGAAAATACTCAGGAATGGTTTTGACTTTTTAATATGCTTTAAGATAATCCATGTGCAAATTCATAACACCACATAGACATATAAACAACATTAAAAACTTGATTTTCACCACAGGAATAAAGTCATTTATTGAACGGTCAGATGACATGATTAATTTTGATCAATTAAATGTTGTTAAATTGAAAGTTCTTGTTTGCATGGTGCATCCAGTATTTTTAAAGCTTCAATACAAAATCCACAGCTGTTCTCTTTTGAAAAGTAGTTTAAAGATGTGAGCGGGTGTTATGACATCAATAATTGATATAATCGCATAAGCACTTTTCATCAAACTCTGTGATGACTCAGCATTTGCGCTCATGCTTTAAATGATGTCAATGAATATGCGGCTCAATATCGGGTGTCCTTCTCTTTATCACGGTATGCCTGGGTGTACTGAATGTCCCCTTGGGGATGAGTTAAGTGTCTATCTATCAGACTGTCCGTCTGGTTGAAGTAGGAGTGCAGGGGTACATTCCATGCGGAAAAATGTGTGGCATTACGCCAAACGTTAGGAATAAGAACATTAGTCTACACTTTGCAGCTCTCTGGGAAAAAAAATATACTTCTAATAACCGTGACTGGAATGCAATCCGTTTTTGCATGATAATATAGCAGCACTTCCAAATGTTATTACATGCAAAATGGGACCGTTAATGTGGGATTACCTACATTTTTTGCCGTCTTAGTAGGTTAATGTTTTTTTTTTCCGTCATCGTACCTATTAAATATTTATCCATAACAGTTCAAATACTGATTGAGGAAGCATGTTAATGCCAAATTTCCTGCATCCCAATGATCATAGGCTTCTGCATTTCACTTGTTTTATGCCACTGGAGGCATGAAAGCAACTTTTATTGCACCCTGACTGGAATTAATTTGCACACTTTAATGAGCATTGCATTTGAAGGAACTTGTATGTAATTTCCAAATAATGGCAATTGGGGTAAGATGTGCCAGTCGGGTAATCTGTGTTGCCAATTTAATCAGGCAAAAATTACCAGACATTTGCTATGCATTTGGGGTAAGCTGTTAAAAGAAGAGCAATTAACATGTTTTTTTAGAAATTCATGTTTGTTGATTTTATTCTATTTATAAGTTTGTAATGTAGCATTTTTCCCAAAATTTTATGTTTGGGTTAAGCTGTGCCAATGCAAAGAATACTATTACTATTTTTTTTTAAATAGTGTACTGAATATTTAACCTTTTCCTGGCTAATTTATAAAAATGTGAATGCTGCTAAATTACACTTGTAATGGGGTTGTGCTTTAGTTATTTTAATTATTTCGTATTCATTTTGTGCATATTTTTATTTGAAATGTATTTTCAAGTTGTCGCTGGCCCACTATTTCTTTTCTTCCTCTATTTTTTAAATGTATTAATTTGGTCTTTTTTTAATATAAGAATTCATATTTCTTTGCCCTCATGTTATACAGTTGAGGTCAGAATTATTATCCCTCTTGGTAAATATGATCAAAGAAAGTTGGCTGTAAAAATAAATCTGCATTGTTTATCCTTTTGATCTTTCATTTTAAAAAAATCATTGACGTAAAAGGAAAATCACATTATGAAATAAATATTTTTCTCCAAAACACGTTGAACACAATTATTGGCACCCCTAGAATTGTTTGAGTAAAATACCTGAAAATGAAAAAGAGTATAAGGAAACACGCATACAAAATTCCCTTAATCATTCATCAGAAAGAGTAAAAACAAAAAAAATTGTGCAGCAAAAGATTGTTGAGCTTCACAAAATAGAAAGTGGCTGTAAGAAAATAGCTAAAGCATTGAAAAATCCCCATTTCCACCAACAGGTCAATAATAATGTTCCAATAAACTAAAGATGTTACAAATCTGACTGGAAGAGGACATGTGTCTATATCATCCTAATGCACGGTTGGAAGGATAGTTTGAGTGGCCAAAGACTCTCCAAGGATCACAGCTAGAGAATACCAGAGATTAGTTGAGTTTTGGGGTCAGAAAGACAATTTTTTTTTATCAAAAAACCCCTACATCACCACATGTTGTTTGGGAGGGTTTCAAGAAAAATCGCTCACCCAGAAACAAACTCCAGCATATTCGGTTGTCAGACATGACTTGAACTTCAAACGAGACCAGCTTCTATCAGATAAAACTAAAAAAAGACATTTATTTGTACAGTGATAAAAAAAAGTACCCCATGCCCACGGTTAAATATACAGCTGGATCTGTGAATGTGATTTTGGCCTATTTTTTTATTTTTATTCTGTGGTTGGTTGCACCAGTTCTGCGTAAGTTACAACTTAGCCTAGTTTTGACGTAAATGGGCACTAAGTTACAACTTACGCACCACTAAATATTTTTGCGTTGCACCATTAAACTTAGTTGAAGCATAACTCTAGGTATAAACTAAATATTTACAAAAGCCTCCGATCAGGAGTAATGGTTGGAATAATAAAGCAGACTGACTGAACTGCATAATAAGCTCTTGTTTTACATGACAGACTTCAATTCTTTACACAAATATGATGTTGACATTTACACTTGCATACATTTTAAGAGAGAAAACATTGTGATTACTTTATTTGCAGCTCTTCAACACGAAACCATCCAAAACTGTGCGCCGCTGCGTGCATCTGTCCCATCGGTCCGTGTTGTGCATGCCATGATGCCAAATAAAATCAGTCATAATCAATAAATGTAATTTCTTATGTTGTTTTTTTTGTTTCAGTATTTATTTATTGATCCTTATTAATGTCGTTTCATATACTGAATGCTTCTGAATGTTATTTATATAAAAGCACTTGTTATTCATGATTAAGTATTGTATTTAATGGAAACTTATTTTTACCGTTGGTTACTTGAGGCAAAAGAAGTTATAATAATGAAGGATACACTGAAATTCACGGTATTTCAACACAACTTCTGCTCACGTATTTGAAGGCTGCTATTGGATCATTGAGGGTAAACGTCATATTATGCGACTACGCATTACTTTACGGAGAGCTTATGACCTACTTGTTACGTTCTGCCTTAAGAACAAATGGTGCAACCAAAAAAAGTACAGAGTTAGTTACAAACTATCTAGTAGTTACTAAGCCTCTAGTGTGGAATTTACGTTCCAATTTAATAAAGAACTTATGAACGACTGGTGCAACCCTTCCCAGGACATCTTGTTCAGATACATAGTATCATCGATTCTAGTAAATATCAGCAAATGAAAAAATCTAAACCTGATTCTTAGAAATCAGAAATCTTATAATGGGCCATGGCTGGATCTTCCATCAGGACAATGATCCAAAACAAACAAAATCAACATATAAATGGGAATTTGAATAAAAGGGTGCTAATAATTATTTCCAACGTGTTTCGGAGAAAAACATTTAATTCATAATATGATTTCCCCCCACTTTCAATTCTTTTACTTCAATGAAAGGTTTTAGATTTTTGTGAATTTTTGTGAATTCAAAGGATAAACCATGCAGATTTATTTTTGCAGCCATCTTTGATCATATTTACCAAGGGGGATAATAATTCAGACCTCAGCTGAAGATTTTTTTCTTTGTATTTCAGTTAGAAGGCATCCTGGATTTTTTCATCTTACCTATAGAATGACATGAGCAAAAACCAGCACAGTTTACCCCACCCTTTCCTACTAATAAATTACATTTGGAAAATGTCCCATATTTTAACTTTATTAGAGATTTTCACAAGTAGATGAATAGTTTGTTCATGGCACTTTTCGCTTTTCTCTCATAAAGTTGAGGACATTCAATGCAAGGCTTCATATGAAGACTTCAGATGCAAAAGCTTGCAGTCCTCTTAACATAACAATATTAAACAAATGCTCTCCATACACGTTCATCAAATACTTTCGCTGCAAACCCTCTAAATCCCAGCCTCAGTACGTTCAGAAATACCTGTTCATTGGCAGAAACCTGTGACATACAGGTTTTCCCTTGCCTTTCGCCAGCAAAATCCTCTAAGTTCTCAGAACCAATCAGATATGATTTCAAGATGGATGACGTCGTGTGTATAAGCCGGCTTTCATTTGTTGAGCTGCAAGTTTTCATCCTGTTGAAAGAGGCTTTTAACTAGACAAGATGGAGTATGATGAAATGGATAAACCTGTGGCAATTTTAGTCACTGGCAAAAGAAAACATCCTCAATCTCAAAATTCTGCACATTCTATGGTTAAGAAACAGTGGCAACAACAGGATTTCGCGAGTAGCATGTAAACACAACAGTGTTTCGTATACTGCTGTAACTCTTGACAGAAACATAACCTACATTACAGAACAGCTCTTTAGTGATTTTGCAACAGTTTACTATGTCTTGTCCAAAAAGGTGGACTTAGAGGTTTTTGCAAAAAAAGCACTCATGGACATAGCTGGTCTTGCGGCAAAAGACAATCAAACTTGTTGGAATTTTGAAAGTAAGGCATTTCAATAACTGACTAATAACATTTAAGAAAATATTCATCGATTGATTGATTGATTGATTGATTGATTGATTGATTGATTGATTGATTGATTGATTGATTGATTGATTGATTGATTGATTGATTGATTGATTGATTGATTGATTGATTGAAGTTTATTTCGATATATATATATATATATATATATATATATATATATATATATATATTAGGCTTGCTACGATAGTCGGTGTTGCCGGTGTTACCGGTGTCCAGACTCAACACCGGTTATCACTTGCCCACCGTGGCACCGCCCACCGTCTTTTTGATTTTTTTATAGTAATAAAATAATTTAGTTCAGTTAGAGAACAGACAATACAAATAAAAACTGAACGTATCTGCAGGATAAAGCAGGATCCGACCGTGAGTCTCGGCAGCGGCAGGAGTCATTCATCAGATTTAAGAGTGAGGAGCTGACTGAGATGATCGCGGAAGATTTGGTTTCAGAGCAAAACGTAAAAGCGCCTATTTAAGGGAGTTTGTCAATTGTTTTGTTGTTGTGTTTTTCATTAAAAATAATAGGCTAATGAACCCACAATTCAAGCAACCCGCAGCCGAATTGGCGCTAATTCAAAACTGAAAGTAAAATGTGCACGGCCGCACAGAGCGCGCATTGTTTACTTTGGCCTGGCTCCGCAGTGCGAGCCTCCGCGCTCCACGCATTTATTTTTTGCCGCGCGCACCCTCGCGCTCATGCGGGCGCGTCGAGTATAAACAAGGGGACGAACTGTTATTCATTCATGGCGTGCATCTCAATCATAGACTGATCAATGCTTGATCAGTGCCCTGACTACTGAACTAGGGAACTGATTGAGACGCACCCATGGTCTCACAGAGCGCGCATTTACAGACGAGCTGTCATTCACGGTGTGTGCGCACTGGCGCGTTTTCAGTTCAGAGCGGTCGTGTTCATGTTACTTTAGATTTAAAAGCCTCCGCCGGTGATACCGGTATTACCGGTGTTGTCACACATCAATTAACCGGTGGGAAAATTTCCTCACCGTCACATCCCTAATATATATATATATATATATATATATATATATATATATATATATATATATATATATATATATATATATATATATATATATATATATATATATATTATAAAAAAATCTATATAAATAAAATCTATATATACAAATCTATACATATACAACATAATAAATATATACGCACACATATATATGTATATGCACATATATACCTAAATACACATGCACACATATATACACTTTACTAGGGGTGCTCCGATCGATCGGCAACCGATCTCGATCGGTCGATAATCGCTTTGGGATGATTGATCGGCGGTCTCCAAAAAGGCCGATCTCATGAACCGATCGCATGCTGACGACACATAAAACTCGCACCTGCCGTGAGAGCTAGGGCATGATATGCAGCTACACCGTCTCATTCTCTTTCCAGCGCGGGTAAAATAATTATAATGCTGAAGGTGAGGTACAATTCATATTTCTATATTAAATAACTTACGCAGTCATTTGAAAACGTTCTGTGGGACGTAAATTCACAAACAGCGCGTGTGAATCACCGCGTGCGCTCGCTCTCTCCCTTTCAAAATGCTCAAATGGCTTCACATCAGCGCATCGCATGTGCACTAAAATCGAGCTGCACAGTTGACACAGGATTTGCCACTTTGCACAATCGAGGCAGTGTCGCATCGTCACTAAAGTTTATCATTTGCATTTATTTTTAAGTCTTACCAGTGTTCAAACCGCTCAGCACTCGCGCGCACGGTATGGAGACACTTCTGGTACTGTCCACTTTAACTAAGACTCTGATGTTAAGAGTAAAAAGAGGGATGAGGGCTTGTCATCTTGTATAAGTAAATGCAAACAGCTAAGTGTGCATTTCATCCTAATTTAAACTTGAATCATATTCTTGAACTTGACTTGGATATTATATTACTCTAGTATTGCAGTTTTCATTATATTGGAGAATTCTGATATTTAGCAACTTGATATTGTATGAACAGGGCTTGTGTGTGTGTGTGTGTGTGTGTGTGTGTGTGTGTGTGTGTGTGTGTGTGTGTGTGTGTGTGTGTGTGTGTGTGTGTGTGTGTGTGTGTGTGTGTGTGTGTGTGTGTGTGTGTGTGTGTGTGTGTGTGTGTGTGTGTGTGTGTGTGTGTGTGTGTGTGTGTGTGTGTGTGTGTGTGTGTGTGTGTGTGTGTGTGTGTGTGTGTTTTCTCAGCCTGTGAAATTAGACCTGTTGAAGCCACCTGCGACCCTTCTGCTGAAGATAATTCACTGTCAATATTTGTTAACCTTGAGTTACACAGACACACACACACAATCACAGACATTCAGATGTTACCATTCACACAAAAGCATTCCAATAAGATTTAATGGTCTTTTCTATTGTGTTATAATCTCTCAGTTGTGACGCATTGATCAATTAGAGTTGAGTAATAATATACTGCACTATTATTTTGTTACTTTCATCCACTACTCCAAATCATGATGTTCAGAAATGCTCACAGAGGGCACAAAAAAATAAACATTTTACGTTTTTAATCCAAATAAGTGTGTTAAGGCATGACGTGTTAAAACAAAAAAATGCATGCAATATAAATTATGTAAACGCAGTGTTTGTTTTAAAGCTTATATGCTACTTAACGTATAATTTTACAGATAATCATGTTAATGGTTACAGTGCACAGTGGTTATAATAAGCTGTGAGATGTTGTATATTGTATTACTATAAGTTTTTTTTGTCACATTTTATAGTTCATCAGTCCAATAGCATAGAAAAGTGATATCACATGATTTGAGGTATTTGTCATGCCTCTAGCACGAATGGCGCAGAACGGGTCACTCTCCAAAATTGAATACATAGGTTTAGTTGTTTAGAACAGACTTTTGTCTTCTAATTATCCATTTGCTTCATATTATGAAACCTTGTTACCCTCACAGTGTAACTTTAAAGAATGTCAACAAAATGTTATATATAGTGTATATTTGAAGCCCTTTGGGTTTACTACATTATCAGGCTTGGCAGTGACTCAAGACCGTAACTGAATCTGAGGTAAACTTTAGTCCAGCTGTTAATTCTAATCGTGGGCGACTCCTGCAGAAAAACCGGTTTGTATTGATTGAGGGCATATGGAGTATCATCTTAACGTCATGTTAGTGTAGACTCATCGTAGACTTATTGCTTATAAAATTAGATTTGTGCTCTTAGAAGGACTTTCTGGGTAGGCAGGAAACCATGGTCTAAAAACAAAGTCTTTGTCAGTTAATTTGCCTTTTCTGGACTGGAGGCCAAAGTATATGATACTGATTGATTTTAGGTTGAGAGCCCTAAGTCCTAGCTATCTTTTTGTGGAGGATGTCAAGCAGAAATTGTGATGTTGTTGATTTTTGTAAAGATTTACATAGGGATGCACAATATATTGTTTCCATATCTGCTGATATTTACATTTGAATGGCATTATTTTTTATTATAAATTTTATATAAATTTATTATTTGGGTTTATTGGTTTGATCTGTATTTTAGATTTAATGCTGCATTCTCATTTCCCCTGTTTTTTATATTCCTTTTGCATCATTTAACGCTCACGGAGTTATCTATAAAACAGAGACAATTGAATAAGTGTTAAGTAATCTATAGAAAATCTCAATCTATTTTCCATACGCTTAATTCACTTGTAGCTTTAGTTTTTGTTGTTTTACCATTTATGTATTTTAATTTTTTTTTCTATTCTAGACAACATTTTATAGATTTTAAATAACAGCCATTTAATAGTGACCTGCCATAACTTGGAAATAATTATTGGCTAATCTGTATCGAACAGAATGGTGTTTTAGCCATCTTCATGATTTTATGAAAATTAAGATAATCTTTACCTCTTTTTTTGTTCTTGTTCAAAAACATTTTGAATAAAAGAATGAGGTATTTGAAGATGAGGATTTATAGCTGTGTAGAAAATGCAAATATCGCTCTTGGTTGCAAATCGATTTTCCTTCACAGAGCTTCTAAATGAAGTTTAACAATTAACAAGAATAGCAGTCAACAACATTCATGTAATTGCAATTTAAGCATAAATAAACTGTTCAGAAACCAAATACATGCTCATAATTATGTAAACTCAATTTTGTTTTGTTGGTAAAAAATCTGACAAGCTCAAAGCCACTCTTTGACAGGAATTTGATGAAAATAACTACAAAGTTTCGATTTGCAGACACACACGCACATAGATTTAACCATAACCCTCAATCACAGTATCTGGCAGTTTAATTTGAGCTTTGCCGTGTTTATCTGAACACAGCCGCCACCTATGGAAGCATCCACTTCATTGCCCAGCAGTGTTTTGCCGTTATTTTATCATTCTCTCTTATCGTCTCTTAACTCAGTTTCAGTTATTGTCAGGCCAGGTTGGTCGCCGTGATTGCTACCCTCAGCCATGTTTTCAGCTCCAGTAGTAATCAGAAGTTTCTCAGACGCAAAACCAATCAGCCTCTTTCCCTGCTGAGCTCATCTCAACAGGGAGCCAGGCAGAGAAAATACTCAATCAATGGTCACAATTAAAAGAGAAATAAAGTAGAAAACGCGAGACGGTGAAGAAACTCACACTGTCACACTGCTGCCACAATACTTTCTTCCTTTTCTCTCCCACTTCAAACTTTGTTAAAACTATTTTTTTTTAGGGATGGGTTAGCCAACTAGTTGAGTTTTTTTGTTTCTTGTTTGTTTGTTTTTACATGAGCATGTACATTGTTTTTGGTGATGATTTTTGTTTTGTATTAGGTGACCAGATTTTATGCTGTTAAAATTCTGGATACCTGAGAGGGAAAACACGTTAACTACACCAACACTGGAATTGAGAAAGAAATAAAGTTTGGATTGAATTTTGATTGATTTTCACACTCAGAAATTGAGCATAGCTGAGCCAATACAATCTGTCGCGGGGTAGATCGTATTCTTATTTTGTCCCAGTTTGGACAGTGTAGTTACTGTGCTTTGTCTTTTTATCTTATCATCTTGAAATCTTGAACTCTCTCTAATTATGCAGTATCACTGTTACAATTAATTATACTTCTGTTTAAATTCCCTGTTTTTAATTTTCAGTTTGGTTTTTGATATTTAAAAATGTAATATTGATGTCTATTAGTGCTGTCAAATCGATTAATAGCATGCAAAATAAAAGATTGTGTTTACATAATATATATGTATACTGTGTATAATTATTTTGTGTATATATAAATACACACTCATTCATGCATATATTTAAGAATTATTTGCATGTATATGCTGTGTATGTATGTGTATAATTTATTTATTTTATATATAAATATAAACATTTTATATATACATATATATATATATATAAAAACTTAAATATATACATGCATGTGTGTATTTATATATACATAATTATACAAAATATGCACACATATTATGCAAACACAAACTTTTATTTTAGATGCAATTTAATAACAATAATCGATTTTGACAGCACAAATTTTTATTTATTTTAGTTTTTATTTGGCACTTTAGTTATTTTCCATAGATGCATTTCTATTTTCATAAATATTTCAGTTTTTCTTTTTTTACTAGTTTAATAAGAAAAGTTGAAACAGTTGAGGCAGTCTACATCTTTACAATATATTACATATATTGGCAATCTTACCTGTCATGTGCCATATTACTCTCTGAAGATGGCATGTATTCTCCTAAACTAGTTCATACATGTATCTCCATAGCTCAGTAAGACAACCATGAATTTGTATACTATTTTTGTTAGTTATTTTGTTATTAGGGTTCATCCTTGATTTCCCCTTCAAGGTCGGTCAGAAATCTTGGAGTAACCTTTGATGACCAGCTGTCCTTCAAAGACCACATTTCAAAGACAGCTTGGTCATGCAGGTTTGCGCTGCACAACATCAGAAAGATCAGACCATTCCTAACAGAGCATGCAACACAGGTCCTCGTCCAGGCCTTGGTCATTTCTAGGCTTGACTACTGCAATGCGCTTCTGGCTGGACTTCCATCGTGTGCAATCAAAACGCTTCAAATGATCCAGAACGCAGCGGCACATCTTGTCTTCAACACGCCCATGTCACACCTCTCTTCATCTCTCTGCACTGGCTACCACTCGCTGCTCGCATCAAGTTCAAGGCATTGTCGCTTGCTTACAGATCCATCAAAAACTCAGCACCCGCAAACTTCGACTCGCTCCTACGAGTCTACACCCCCACCTGGAGCCTTCGCTCTGCTTGTGGTACCATCACAGAGAGGCATGAAATCCCTTTCCAGGATATTTTCATTCAGCATTGCTTGCTGGTGGAAGGATCTTCCCACCTCCATCCGGAATGCAGAATCACTGACAACATTCAAAAGACCGCTGAAAACTCATCTCTTCCGCGAGCACTTAACCTCTTCTTAAAAAAAAAAAAGTAGTTTCCTCTATTTCCTCCCTTTTCTAGCCTGTGCTGCTCTAGGTAATATCCAAAACGTAGTATTTCAGGCACTCTGTTTTCTCGCCTCTTCATGACGGGATTGCTTCCGGTATTTCTCAGTTGTAAGTCGCTTTGGATAAAAGCGTCTGCTAAATGAATAAATGTATATGTAAATGTTATAGGTTTTAATGTAGGCTTTTGTTGCTGTTGTTACTGCTGAAGAACTTTTTTTATATTATTATTTTTTATATATGTATCAGCAATATATAATATATGGATGGGCAATTTTCAAAAATATTGTATTCAAATATTTGGGCTCATAAACTAATATTCATTTATTTAAATTAAATTTACTGAGAAAGATGTTATTTTTTAATCCCATTTCTGAACAAGCTAATGCTTAGCAAATATATACACAACAAGCTTACAGTGAGGAAAATAAGTATTTGAACACCCTGCTATTTTGCAAGTTCTCCCACTTAGAAATCATGGAGGAGTCTGAAATTGTCATCGTAGGTGCATGTCCACTGTCAGAGACATAATCTAAAAAAAAAAAAATCCAGAAATCACAATGTATGATTTTTTAAAACTATTTATTTGTATGATACAGCTGCAAATAAGTATTTGAACATCTGGGAAAATCAATGTTAATATTTGGTACAGTAGCCTGTACCAGGTCAAACGTTTCCTGTAGTTTTTCACCAGGTTTGCACACACTGCAGGAGGGATTTAGGCCAACTCCTCCACACAGATCTTCTCTAGATCAGTCAGGTTTCTGGCCTGTCACTGAGAAACACGGAGTTAGAGCTCCCTCCAAAGATTCTCTATTGGGTTTAGGTCTGGAGACTGGCTAGGCCACGCCAGAACCTTGATATGCTTCTTACAGAGCCACTCCTTGGTTATCCTGGCTGTGTGCTTCGGGTCATTGTCATGTTGGAAGACCCAGCCTCGACCCATCTTCAATGCTCTAACTGAGGGAAGGAGGTTGTTCCCCAAAATCTCGCAATACATGGCCCCAGTCATCCTCTCCTTAATACAGTGCAGTCGCCCTGTCCCATGTGCAGAAAAACACCCCCAAAGCATGATGCTACCACCCCCATGCTTCACAGTAGGGATGGTGTTCTTGGGATGGTACTCATCATTCTTCTTCCTCCAAACACGTTTAGTGGAATTATGACCAAAAAGTTATATTTTAGTCTCATCTGACCACATGACTTTCTCCCATGACTCCTCTGGATCATCCAAATGGTCATTGGCAAACTTAAGACGGGCCTGGACATGTGCTGGTTTAAGCTGGGGAACCTTCTGTGCCATGCATGATTTCAAACCATGACGTCTTAGTGTATTACCAACAGTAACCTTGGAAACGGTGGTCCCAGCTCTTTTCAGGTCATTGACCAGCTCCTCCCGTGTAGTTCTGGGCTGATTTCTCACCTTTCTTAGGATCATTGAGACCCCACAAGGTGAGATCTTGCATGGAGCCCCAGTCCAAGGGAGATTGTCATGTTTAGCTTCTTCCATTTTCTAATGATTGCTTCAACAGTGGACCTTTTTTCACCAAGCTGCTTGGCAATTTCCCCGTAGCCCTTTCCAGCCTTGTGGAGATGTACAATTTTGTCTCTAGTGTCTTTGGACAGCTCTTTGGTCTTGGCCATGTTAGTAGTTGGATTCTTACTGATTGTATGGGGTGGACAGGTGTCTTTATGCAGCTAACGACCTCAAACAGGTGCATCTAATTTAGGATAATAAATGGGGTGGAGGTGGACATTTTAAAGGCAGACTAACAGGTCTTTGAGGGTCAGAATTCTAGCTGATAGACAGGTGTTCAAATACTTATTTGCAGCTGTATCATACAAATAAATAGTTAAAAAATCATACATTATGATTTCTGGATTTCTGGACAAAGCAGAGGAAGGGGAGGTAACCTTTCCTGGTATGACGTCATAACAGGAAAATTCCAGATCAGCACGTCTGAGCTGTCATTTTCTCGAAGGCAGTGAAAGACAGCCAGAACTTGGTTTACACCCATCAAAATTTCTAGCCACTTGGGGACCATATACAGGCTAGGGGAACTCATATAAATGTTAAAAAACCTCATAAAATGACATTTTCATGGCATGGGACCTTTAAGACATAATGCACGGATTCAGTACACTTATACTGTACACATGCCTTGTCTTTCTCGACTGTTTAAGTTTACTTAAGATGTAACCGAATATGTCTGCTAGGATACTCACCGAGATGAGCATGTTGAAATGATTTTTATGTGAATATGTCCATTCAAACGCAAGACTTGAAAGAGAACAAAGTTTTTGCTCTTCGGCTGAGGGCACACACAAATTTTCTCACAGCGTGCGCAAGTTCTCATTCGCGTCTTCTGGCTCTTGAATGTTTAAATTGGCAAGGCTTAAATAAGTTTAGTTGAAAAAAAGATACAGCAATGTGTGCTGTTCAGGTCAACAGCCGAGTGATGATGGCGTAAATGACTGGTCATGGCACTCCCATTGATCAAAGTTTACAATGAGTGACTGACCAAAAATTGCTGTTGTTGTAATGTATTTGGAAGCCAGAATGCTTATCCATCGACACAAACATACATTAGCCAAACTCTGTGTGCCTGTTTTATGTGTTATTTTTAACAAACCATATTATAGATGTGATTTAAGTTGAACCGCGGTACAAGTGCGTGCCGAACCATGGGGGGAGAACGGTACGGTTTAGGGATGCACCGATACCAGTACTCGGGTGTCGGTCCGATACTGTTGTCAAGTACCCGTACTCGTAAAACTACCCCGATACAACCGCACCCGATACCATTATGGCAACGCATCTTCGGATGCGGAGCCGCACGGAAAGTTACATAATTCGCCGTGCACACCTGCACACCACGGCGCCAAGTGCAAAGGGGTCTCACGCTCTCAAAGCGCACGACTGCCATAGTAAGGCTTCATTTTTGCAGAGCGCACCTGAGTGCTAGTGCGGACGCGACGAGCATAACCAAGCTTAACCGCTCGTGAGGCAGATAACTCTCGGTAGTGAGTGCTGAAAGTGAAAGGCTGTTTAGTAGGGATATGCGCAATGACTAGCCTAACCCCGGTAGTATAACAAGCCTAAGCAAGCTTAATTGTTATACTAGTTTGACATGACATGGAAGAAAAAAAAAAGTTTTGTGTAAGCTTTCAAAATCCTCCTTCACCCGAGTAGAGATTTATCTAAAGCCTCCGCGAGCGCCAGAGAAAACCAACGCATGCAAAACCTGAGGTAAAATTAAACGATTTTGTTTTGCTGCAGATATACACTTTTCAAAATAATATATTAATTTCAAGATATATCATTAACACCACAGTAATTTAAACATAGCCTTTGTAAAAAAAATATATATATTTAAAGCAAAACCTTGATGTAAACGACTAGTATTTTCCAAGTCGTCTAGCAGCAGCACTAGTTTAATCGACTAGTCTCGCACATCCATAGCTGTGTCACACATTGTAGATGAAAACAGAAACAGGCTCATAGCTGATAATGGAGAGAATTTTCTTTTCATCAAAAAGAACCAGTCTCTCACTTTTCCGAAAAGGGCTGTATGGCTATGATAACTTATAATAATTTAATTCAGTTGTTCTGCTACTATGTTGTGTGGTACTGGAGTCCACTGAATGTTACAGGTTACATTTATGTGAAATGGGCAGCAGTGCCATGTTGAATGTTAAAATGTCAGTAACAGCATCGATTTGTGTATTTAATTTGTTACAGTCAGAAAGTGAAAAACATCTGATGAAAATAAAACATTGTTAGAAGAACTGTAATGGTATTATTAAGTACTCGTATTAGTACTCGGTATTGGCAAGTACTCAAATGTAAGTACTTGTACTTGGTCTGAAAAAAAGTGGTATCGGTGCATCCTACGGTTAGATTTATTTTACTGAGAGCCGTTACACCCCTAATATTTATGAACTTAGTTTCACCTGACAATGTTTCCACACGATATGTTGATACATTTGATCAAAGTAATTCCATTTTGAAAGGTCATTTAGTAAAATCATGAATTTGAGCAAAGTAATGCCAAACGACAGCGACATTCTGTGATCAAATACAATCAACATTCAGCATTTAGTTATAACTGTGAGTTTTAGTTTGTGTGCTTAGGATTTCTCTGCATTTACGGCAAGCAAAGCAACATATGTAGCAAAATTCGAATAGTATTTTTATTTTCCAAAAATAATTACAGATTTAAATATTCGGCTATTCGTGCACACCCCTAATAACAACGTTCTTAAGACTTCAAGCAACACCGTAGCAACCTCATAGCTTTGGGCAAGTAACCATATGGGAAAACCTTGGCAAACACATTGCATCACCCCAGCAACCACCTAGAGCACCTTATCATTGCAGCAAGCATTTCTCAGAAAGTGCACAAATCTAGTTCTATAGTACTTTTGAATTTTTCATGAGTGTAGCAATAACATGGACAGTTCCATCAAAGGGAGACTGTATACTCTGTGTCCTCTCATCTTTTCTGTAATTAGTGTCTCTGTGCTTTGATGGTGGGTACATTTGGTTAGTAACGTACATAGCATCCGTTTTCACATAATATTAGATTAATTTCACCCTCTAACGTTTTGTCCCCAATAGAAAATTTACCTTCAAAGTACAGATAGGAAAAAAATCTAAAATTCCTTTTATTTGCGATATTTAAGCCATGCTGCTGTCTCTATTCAATGGGATGAAAACACAAACCAAAATGCAGCTGAAAAGGCTTAATTCTGTGTAGCGTGCTTATAATTTTAGTGGACAGTCTATTCCCAGCACACAGTGAGCACCGTAGTCTTTGTGCGGCTTTGACAAAACATTCTTTGTTCATCGCACGGTTTAGCATAAGAGCACATTGGTTGTGAAAGCTCTCACTCTCTTCATGGCGGAAATATGTGCTTTTGCGTGGGTGTTATTGGAACAGGGCATCAAGTCCACTTTTTAAACTCCTCAAAGCCTTGTCTGCCTATTTAATTCACATCAAAGAATGAAATGTACTAGGTCTAGGTGGCCAAAAAACATGTACATTTTCTGAATAAAATTCAGCCACGATTCTATGTTATAGGTGATTCCCTGAGCCTTTCTGTGATTTTGCCTAGATGTTTCACACAACAGTTAAATGAATAAGCCTCAAGGCTGATTTATACTTCTGTGTCGGACCTATGCTGTATCCTCTACGCCGCAAGTTGGTTTTCATTTATACTTCTGCGTTGTTGTCCGCGTCAATGTGCAATTACACATGCTAGTAGGCAGTGTCCACGGGCATGTTAATGGTGTAACCCACAGTATCAAGGCAAAAGCCGAAGAAGCAGCAGCTTGTTGTATATTTTTTTAAAGCTACACTGTGTAACTGTTTTAGTTTATTCTTAGCTAAAAACACTTAGTTCTTTCAAAAATATATGTGCTCATTAATGTATATTTACTTCTTTCAAGTAATAAAGTATTCTCGTAAGTTTATAATATGCCATTGAAAATACATATGTGTATGTGTATGTGTATGTGTATGGGTGAGGGGTTCGAATGCCGGTCGCCATGTTGCCCCTCCATCTTGAAAGCACTTTAGCCAAAGGGGGACATACCCGTAAATTCAAGCTTCGCCTTTCGCGCTTTAACACTCGATGGCACTGTACAAAATTCCCTGCCTCGCGCATGTGTGCGTCAACTTGTTCAGACTTGTCTGGTGCATGCGCAGAGAGTTTTCATCTCAGCAGCGTCCAGTAACAGAGTTATAAGGAGTTTTCCTGCCTTGTTTATTCCTCAAAAGTCTGTTTTTCCTTGTGTGGTATTTCTGTGCGTTAATAACTCCGTATGTAATAATAGTTATTGTCATTGTAGATGTGTTTCAGAGGGTCATCGCGTAATTCAGTTGATGTCACCTCAGAAGTATTTTTTTGTCAACATACAATAGCATAATGCTCACCTATTTGAATAATCATTCAGTTATTTTGTTATCAACAAAATATTTGCTTGTAATGTATGTTGATGGAAATATGTATCAGGTCTGATCGGCATATTAACAATTGTTATACAGAGCGCACTGCAGTGCTAAAGCTGCGCACACACTTTTGTAATCCGACACCGCTTGTTAGCAGCAGCAGCGGCAGCTCTGCTCCTTTTAATGCAGCTGCATTTAGCGCCTATATATGGTACTATAAGCTCTGGTTTACGGTTACATTATACAAATGTAACTTATAAGTATAGTTATACAGTTCTTAACTGTGTATCTTCTGTCATGTCATTATCATGTATATTTACCATCCTTATTTGTTCTCTCACAGAAACCACATTTATGTACATATCCACGCAAACCTGTTTATGAAACAAAGGTAGTCCAAGGCACTCGATGGGTGTGTTGAAAAAGTTAAAAAGCCTTTATTTTTTCATGGCTTAAACATTTAAAATTGGTGACAGGTACACCTACGCGTTGCGGCTTTACATGCCTTCGTCAGGGTGTGTACCTGTTTATGCCTTGCAATTGGATGACTGAATAAACATTACTTTCATCAAAGTTCACTCTGGATTAGCTGCAGTTCTTTCTAGCCGAATAATTAGGCCAGTTGAGTTCCAACCATCCCACTGTAGGGGGGAACTGGAAGCCATGTTAATCTTGGACTAAATCGGGCACCGTAGGAGTTAAAACGAAAACGGAATTGAGAGGAACAGAAACTAAAATTCACTGGATGGTCATATACCTTTTCACCGCTAGATGGGGGAAAATATCACACAGTGTAGCTTTAATTTATTCATTAATTTTTATATTTTTGAGAAAAATGGTTTCCATTGCTCAAAAACGTACCAAATTACGAAGTACACTGTTAGTTACAGTGTTAACTACCTTTTTTATTTGTGTTTTAACAACTTCTTGTGAAATATGCTATAATATGATTACATAATGAAGAAGTTTCTATAGAAAGTATAAATCTTTCATTTTCAAATGATACAGAATCTGTAGATCTTCAGATTCTTCCTAATTATTTTAGTAATTATTATTTAAAATAAATATAAATAATATTACTTTTATTTGCTATCTGTAAGTTAAATTGTGATATGACCATCCAAAAATCCATATCAGTCAACCACTGATCTCCAATAGTTCTGAAAAGTAATAGCTCATCGCTCCTCAACAAGCTACATGTTTTGAGGTATCCTTTATGCCCATATAGCACAACAGTGCACAATGAGTTGCATGCTGAAATGTAATACTTGTTAGGGATTTGTTTAAATCCCTAAACTTAAGTATGATAAATAGCCATTTGCATATATTTATATAGTCTAATATATTTAGTCTATGTGTGTACAGCACTTTGATAAATACCTGTTGTTTTTAATAAGTGCTTTATAAATAAACTTTGATTTGATTTGAGAAAGGCTGAAATATACTGGTTTATGTGTTATTATCATCAGTGTTCTATTTAAGTAAGCGTAGAATTTGCTTAAAGTTCATAGCACATCGTTGTGTCTCAAGCATTGACCTGTATTCATTATGTTAAGTATCCACATAGCCTTTAGAATGGCTTCACAAATGTCATCCTCTGAGCGTACATACACTGACAGCTTAATGTGTCCCTATGCTAACCTTTGCCGGTGCCATGTCTTGCTTTAACCTCAAAGGTTAGGATGACGAAGTTTTGGGCTTTGATAATCTCTATAGTAACAGTAGCGGTGCTTTGATTGTCGCCGTTGGAACGGCAGGTGTCCCCATGCATGTTTTGATCAGCGTTCTGGCATTTCCTCTCGTCCAATCAGGGGATGATTACACCTTTTGATGGACTCGCTGATTAAACTCACTGATGAGCTATTAATGAGTGAAATCAAGAATGTGTTTGCAAGTGAGAGTACATGTAGCGAGGGAAATTCAGAGAACTGATAACAGTACATGCTCTAATGACAATATGCATTAATACAAAAAAAAAGTATATCAAAGGCATAAAATTCACTTGCATGGTCGATACATTCTCATTCAAGTCATTCTCTTGGCTATTTGCCAAAGAGAGGCTGCACTTTTGAGTTTGAAGTCTTTGAGGGGCTTAAATCATGTATTAGATTTTGGGGAAAATAAAATATCCAAAAAGAGCTTTGATAGCTGTTGGTGAACTTGCAAGTGTCTTGCAGTAATCTGTTTGTGTGCGACTTTTATTGCTAATGTTCCATAACTTTGTTCATCTCTTTTTTTGTTTTTCACCTTTGTTGATACATTCCCGGCAATCAAATTTGCAATCCTAGCCCTGGTCACACTCAAGCTTGAGTTGCCATTGGCTGTATTTTTTTACATGAAATGCAAGAACAATGCAAATGAAAAAAAAAATACACTATTACAGATAAGTAAACAGTCTGTAATAAAATAAGAACACATAATCAAGCAATAGCACAAATAAAAACAATGGAACAAAGAGACAATTTAAATCAACTGATTTTCTGATTTTTCAGGCAGATACTAATTAGGTAGAGTAGGTGAAAAATGGTAGTAAAATAATTATAAAAAATAAAAAAATATATTTTTTTTAAACAAAAAAGCTTGTTGAATTGCCCTACTTCCCTAAAAATATACATTAAAATAAAATGGACTGAAAATTGCCTGTCGAATATTATAGGTTGTATTTAAAACAGAATTTATATTTTGGAAGTGAAATCTGAGAGGTGAATATGGATTCATTAATTTTTAATAATGAACATGTGTGTGAAATGTTTTGAATTGAAATATTCACATCTTAAATATACAACCATGTTGAATTTCAGCCCATAAAAATGCAAAAATACAATGCATTAAAATGCAAACATGGTTAATGTAATGTATATTTTTTCACATAGTGCAATTCAACAAGCTTTTTTGTTTAAAAAATATTTTGGCATTATTTTACTTCCATAAAAAAACTGAATAAGGTAATCAAATATAAAATTACACTGCATAGTCTTTACTGTCCTTATTAAAGTTATAAAGTTATTCAGTCAAGGTCATTGAGTGTTTGTTTTTTCCTGCAGAAAGTCTTTTGTTTGATTTAACATGAAAAACACAGACAGCAGCAGAAATATTAGGCTGCTGTCACTTTAAGACTGTTTACGTTTACTTAAGACATAACTATGTTTACTAAAATACTTGCCAAGACGGGCATTTTTACATAATTTTGTGTGAAATTGCCTTTTCAAGTGCAAGAAGACGTAAAAGAGCTCAATTCAGTATTTGTTTTCTTTCACACATGCCTTTCTGTCAGATGTGCGCAAGTTATCTTTGGGGTCGTCTTGCGCTTGAATGTTTAAATTGTGCAAATTATAAACTTTCATGACGAATGAAAGCAACAAAGCGTGCGTGAAGCTCAGCAGGCAATGAAATTATATCTTATAGTCTATCGTATTTTTTGCCTCTAACTCAATCACAGGCGGCTGAAATCGTACCATTTACTAGCCATTTAGTTGTCTAGTGTGAAATTTAGTTGTGTATGCGAGTAATCTACTTGCATTGTAGAGGGTTGAACCCAGTAACAATCTTTTCTTTTTCCACTGCATCTGCCTCTCCATGTAGTGACACAAATGTGGAATATTCTTTGTTTTAAGCCACCAAAAAAGTACAGTTTTTATTATTATTTAATTTAAAAAATGCAAAACACATTTTCATGCAAGGTAGGAAATAATAACGGCTGGTAAATATCTAATATCCCCTTCCATTAGCAGGTATGGCAAAGTTCATTTTGGACCCTGTCTGTGCAGTTGATTTGAAAGAGTAAATCTCAGTCTCCTCCTGCCTGCCCGGCATCAGTCAATACACTGTTGTGGACTGTTTAATCAAGTTCTCTACTGCTGTGTTTTGGTCGAGTTTCTCTTTTTCCCATTGAACTCTGAAATAATTTTCTTTCATGGCTCCACTGGTGTCTTGAACTACCTCTAACACAGCAGTGGTTATAATATTTATTGCTTCCCTTAGCTCTTAATGTCATACATTTGAAATACGAGGACTTAAATGCCCCTTGAAAACATAATTGAATTTTTGTGACTTTTTCACAGTGCATATTAGCTTTTTAGGTCATCTGTATGCTAGTGTATGCCTAAAAGTTGGCAAAACTAGAAGCTGTATACATTTAACTTTTTACATTGAATTCTTCACCAATCAAATGCTCTCTAGAACTTTCTGGAGTCACACAATTTGTAATTTCCAGTCCTGGAAAACTCATCGAGGCTCAAAACGTACCATACGTATATTTGAAACTCGTTTTATTTTTTTAAATATAATTTAGTGAAGATATGTTATATTTTATTTGGTTATTATTTTACTATTTATTTATGGACATGTGATGTTTGTTTATTTTCCTATTGGATTTTCTATAGTGGATCATGTATTTATATATGGGAATTTCTATAGTGAAGATATGTAATTTGTTTGTTTAATGAAAATTTCTATAGTGAATATTTATTTACAGATATTTCTATTGTGTATATATTTATTCATAGTATATATGTCTATAGTAAAGATATACTATATTGCCAAAAGTTTTGGGACATTTCATGCACATGAACTTTAATGACATCTCATTCTTAATCCGTAGGGTTTAATATGGAGTTGGCCCACCCTTTGCAGCTTCAACTGTTTAGGAGTTTGTTTATGGAAATTTTTGAGCATTCTTCTAGAAGCGTATTTGTGAGGTCAGGCACTGATGTTGGACGAGAAGGCCTGGCTCGCAGTCTCCGCTCTAATTCATCCCAAAGGTGTTCTATCAGGTTGAGGTCAGGACTCTGTGCAGGCCAGTCAAGTTCCTCCACACCAAACTCACTCATCCATGTGTTTATGGACCTTGCTTTGTGCACTGGTGTGCAGACCTGTCGGAACAAGAAGGGGCCATCCCCAAACTGTTCCCATAAAGTTGACAGCATGAAATTGGCCAAAATGTCTTGGTATTCTGAAGCATTAAAGGTCCCGTTCTTCGTGTTTTTTTGAAGCTTTGATTGTGTTTACAGTGTGCAATATAACATGTGTTCATGTTTCGCGTGTAAAAAAACACAGTATTTTTCACACAATGTACTTATCTGTGTACTGCTGTTTCCACTGTCCTAAAAACGGCTGGTGATTTCCTCTTTCTATGAAGTCCCTCCTTCAGAAATACGTAACGAGTTCTGATTGTGCAAGCGCTTACCGTGTTGTAATTCGACCGCAGCTTAGCGCACGTGAAAGCGGTTCCTGTGTTATGATTCGACAGCAGCTTAGCGCACGTTGGAAAGGTCACGCCTCTTAACGGAGAGATGTATGCGTTCAATAATCTCTACAGCGTCCCTGGGAAAGCCAAACAAAGGTGATTTGACTCCTGGATGAAAATAACAGCGTCTCGATGACATGGCGATAAACACACTCAACGCAACAGTTCCTTTTCTCCACGCGACACGTCCGCTTCTCCACGTGGGACAGCAACAAGACCGCGCCCCCTTTTTCGCGTTTCTTTGTGGGCGGAGGTTAGTCTGTTCTACTGCTCTACTGACGTAATTAAAGAAGGAAGTACCAGGATGTAGTCCAAGCCAGCCGTTCGCTGTAGGCTTTGAAAGGGAACTTCTGTTAAATAAAATATCTCGCTTGGCATTGAACTTTGAGCTTTATCATTTTACAGGTATTATTTATGCTCTAACAGCAACATTACACACTAACTAAAGTTTGAACAATGGGATCATGCGGAATGGGACCTTTAAGAGTTCCTTTCCCTGGAAATAAGAGGCCAAGCCCAAACCCTGAAAAACAACCCCCACACCATAATCCCCCTCCACCAAACTTTACACTTCACACAATGCAGTCAGGCAAGTACCGCTGATTGCCAGACAGAGGAGCGTGATTCGCCACTCCAGAGAACACGTCTCCACTACTCTAGAGTAGTTGCGGCATGCTTTACACCACTGCATCTGACGCTTTGCATTGCACTTGGTGATGTAAGGCTTGGATGCAGCTACTCGGCCATGGAAACCCATTCCATGAAGCTCTCTACGCACTGTTCTTGAGCTAATCTGAAGGCCACATGAAGTTTGGAGGTCTGAGATTCTGTTGTTCCCAACTGCTTCCACTGTTATAATACCACTGTATAATACCATACAACAGCTGACCGTAGAATATTTAGTAGAGGACATTTCACGAATGGACTTATTGCACAGGTGGCAACCTATCACGGTCCCACGCTTGATTTGAGCTCCTGAGAGCGACCCATTTTTTCACAAAGGTTTATAGAAGCAGTCTGCATGCCTAGGTGCGTGATTTTATACACCTGTGGCCATGGAAGTGATTGGTACACCAAAATGCAATGATTTGGAGGGGTGTCCCAATACTTTTGGCAATATAGTGTATATAATATTTATCTCATTTTCTTTTAGCTCTCCTGTAAAATCTATCATCCATGAATCTCTGTACAATGTACGAAAGTCCTTCATCATGGAAATTCATTGGTTAAAAGGTGTGGGAACAGGATAGGAAGCAAATTTTATATTCATTGTTTGGATATGTTCCATGGAATTTAATGTATTCGACCTAATCTGCTCATGTTCATGTATTATTCTTTTTGGATGTAGAAAAATTGCGATTTCAGACCTTAATATAGCCTATTTTAATATACCGATTCTGTATATCCTGTCTGTATTATCTCAGAACATCTGGTCAAGATTAATCCATGCGGAACATGTTTATAGATTCCAGCCCAACATATACAGCATGTGTGTCCATGCGTGGGCTCTCTCTTCTGTTCTAGAGAGAACATGAAATGCACTGAGTGGTTAGACGTTTGATTTGATCCCTAGAGACTGCGGAGTCGATTGAAGATCGAATTCCTAAACTAGCAGACATCATCTCTGTCCATCAAAGCTGTCGAGTGGAGAAAGTTTTCTGACAGAGTTTGAGTGCTATTCCGTGTGACATTCTTTTCCAGACCGGTGCTCGCTTTTATTCCTTCCAGTCCTCTCTCCATTCATGAAGCATATGTCAGCCATCGTGTTAGCCTGTCATGACAGCAGAAGTTGTTTGTGTGTGGTGGAGTATCATGGGAAAAGAGGTTTTGTAAGGACAGCAAGCTTTTTGTACTGATACATTTTAATTTGTTTAGGCTGAGGATACAGAAATGCTTAGGCAAGAGAATGCTTCACTACTTCAATGATTGAAAGATCCAAATCAAAGTCTTAACAAATACCCAAGAGAACGTCTGCAAGTTTCAGAGAAGATGAGAAAAATCAAGTAAATGAGTATAGAGGGGGGTTGTGGATGGTTTCCAGGGTGTTGCTATGTAGTTGCTAAGTTGTTCTGGGTGTTTTTTTTAGCATGTTGCTTGGCGGTTTCTTATTGGCCCAAGCCAAAACATTCTCTATAATATTCTGGTACATATATATGGCCTGTATCTTTCCTTCCATGTTTTAATAATCTATACTGCTAAATTTAGGTCATTCATGTCTGTTGGACAAATAGTGCAGGATCAGATATGTGTTCATCTTTATCAAACACCACTAAATGTTCAGACATTTCAGCTGGTTATTTTGTGTGAGTTACATTAGAAAGTTTAAATTAAGTTTAAGGAAGTTTAGATTAACTAATGAGGAAACCATGATATATTAGACTCACTCTCGGTCTTGCTGTCTAATCTACAGATGTTATTTTCCATGGTTTGAAGTTGTTCTTGTGTTGCTTCTTACAGATGGTGGGTTGAAGTGTGGCATTTACTGTACTGTATCTCTCAATTCTGTATGCTCTATTAAGCATATAGCAAGAACATAAACACACCAATAAGTAGAGACTGTAAGTTTCTGTTGAATGTCAAAGGAAATTCACAGAGTGAGTTGTTTTTTACTCTGGTACTGGAACTAATAATTATCCTTGCATTTAGCAGATGACGTGACTAAAAACACATTTACAGACCCTCTCTCATATGCAACTTAATGCATACGCTAATGTCCTGCATTCTGGATAGACTCTTGATAATGGTCTTGATATTTACTCTGCCACTCATCCCGTTGTTGGTTTTTTTCCATCTTAGGCAAAATGTCAAAATCTGCATTTAAATTGAAGTCTTTTTGTCTTTCATTTGCATATTTCTGATTATTCAATTACATCTCTCCTCCAGTGGGAGAGGCGGTCCTCAGAATGTTCTTCATTTTTTCTTTACGCATTTCAAATTCATGGCATCAGTGCAAGGGAAAATAGTTGCGTTCACACTATCAAAGCCGCATCTGAGAAATGGAGATGCATTTACTAGTCGCATTTTCTGAATTTTTAAGTCACTAGATCTATTGCATCTGTTGTCAGTGACATCATAAATGGCTGTCCCCTCTAAAGACATCTGTTGTTTTTCTACAAATGCTCACTCTGCTCAAAACAGCAGCTAGGTTGAATCTTTTGCTAGAAAAAAGTTGAGTTTGCAAGTTCTTATGAAAATATTAAGATCATTATACACGTATTATAACTATCAATTAGCCTATATCAAAATGCTAGTCCATTAAGTCCTCCTGATTATTAGTTATTTTTGACCAACTTGAAAATTTAACAACTAAAAATTCCAAAACTGGAAAAAAAAATCAGTAGCACTTTATTTTACAGTCCTGTTCCCCATGTACACACTATGTAGCCTGGTCCTACCAGACTCTCGTACATTTCATTTGTACAGAGAGTCTGGCTACTCTCCATTGGCAAGTGTTAACTTCCTTGAAGGCGGGTTGAAGTTAAAAACTATTGGATCTGCCATAACCAATCGCTTACGTTTGGTCGTGACGTATGTCATCTCAAAGTAGAGCACGACATCAACAACATCATTCTCAGCCACTCCCTCTGTTCGCTGATTGGATCGGTTCAAATTTGTTCGGAGAAAACCTAAGAATATACCGCAATCCCACACGGAGTACTGAAGGAAAATTAAAATTGAGCAGAAGTACGTAGGAGGGCGGAGCCAGGCTACATACTATGTACTTATTATAGCAATTACAATAACTGGGTAATAACTACTGTAGGTACTAACATTGAACCTAACCATAGCCCATGTTGTTACCTTATATTACCCAGTACTTTCTTAAGGCCAATTTATACTTCTGCGTCTAGTGTACGCCGTAGTGTACGCCGTAGGCTATGCGCGTAGCCGACGCCGTCGTGAGCATTTATACTTCTGCGCTGTTGTCTGCGTCAATGTGCAATTACACATGCAGACGCTAGTAGGCAGTGTCCTCGGGCATGTTGGTGTAATCAAGAGAACAGCTGAAGAAGAAGCTGCTTGTTGTGTAGCATCTGTACCAAGCCTGTAGTGCTCCAGTCAGAAATTGAAGCTTCCGCGCCTCGATCGCCCCCCGGTGGCCGGTCCCTGTATAGCTCCTAAACCCCGCCTCTCCATGTATTTGAATGGGCGCGAGACACACTAAACAATTTAATTACACTTCAAATAATTGTTTCCTAAAGATGGTTTCTGTCATTTTAGGCAGTTTTTATTACAATAATTTCATTTCAAGTGTTCGTTTTTTAAATAAGTTTAGTTTTAGTGAGTTATTTAATGCTATAAAAACGGGGGGTGTGACGTCATGATTGACAGCTGAGATTGACGGCTTCTCTGAGTGAAGTTGTCACTGAGGCACTAACAGACTTTTTTCTGGATTTTTGGGAGGAGATTGGAGCTTTAGCTTTGATTTCTACACTTCCATAACTGTTTATTTCACACCAACATAATTAATTGTTCTGCATCTGCGAGAGTGTGGGCGGGCTTTTGATAATCGCGTGTCTACTTCCTGTTCTCTACTGCGCAACTCCGGTCCCGAGATCGCTACTGCGCAGACTCGGTCCCAAGATGTCAGCGCCGTGAGCGGGCCTATGAAAGCTTCAACTTTGGTCAGCGGAAGTCAATGAAGTCGCGTCGTCCATATTTTTTTACGGTCTATGATCTGTACATTCATGTCGGAATATCAGCAGCAGTGAGAGAGCGGCTTTTCTTGCAGCTTGAGTTGTTGTATCTAATACAAATTAAGCATCTCTAGTTGATTAGTAAAGTTAAATAAGGCGATCTGGCGCTGGAATGTGTTTGTGAAATCATGCGGACATCGTGGCGCTGTTTTCAGCAGCGGTGGCTCGAGCAATCGATTGCTGTTGCGGAGACTTCATTCACGAAATATACCCTAATGTGTCCCTGTTCTTGATATACAATTACTGATTAACATCTTTGGTTTTAATGAGAAAATAAATAAACTATACTCAGCGGATCTATGTATTTATTTACTACCATAAAGAATCGCTGGACTGCAAAATATTGTGTTATAGCAGACGTAAGGAACTGTCATCCAATTTCTGGACACACACACACACACACACTCCTATCGCAGATTTTTTATTTATTTATTGACCTGAGGGAAGGGTTCTGGCAGACCAATCACAGCGCTTGCGGTCCGCATAGAATTGACGCGTTGTTACATTTTTGGAGAGGTGCGCGTCAGGGTACGGCGTAGGGTACGTCGTAACCAACGCGTCTATGCGTAGGGTACGCCGTACCCTCTGCGTGCACTCGACGCAGAAGTATAAATTGGCCTTTAGTAAGGACACTGTAAGTACACATACTGTAAAATAGAGTGCAATGCGGTGACATTCATACAATGTGTCTTAAAGGTAGGGTAGGCGATTTCAGATAGCTAGCAATAGCGAGCTAACTTTGAAAGCGTAAGATGATAATAATAATAATAATAATTAATTACATTTATATAGCGCTTTTCTAGGCACTCACTCAAAGCGCTTTTACATAGAAGGGGGGAATCTCCTCAACCACCACCAATGTGCAGCATCCACCTGGATGATGCGACGGCAGCCATATTGCGCCAGGACACCCACCACACACCAGCTGATTGGTGGAGAGGAGACTGAGGGATGATACTAATCGTGTATATATATATGGGGATGATTAGGAGGCCATGATGGACAGGGGCCAATGGGCACATTTTTTTTGGCCAGGATGCCAGGGTTACACCCCTACTCTTTATCGAAGGACATCCTGGGATTTTTAATGACCACAGAGAGTCAGGACCTCGGTTTAATGTCTCATCCGAAGGACGGTGCTTGTTACAGTATAGTGTCCCCATCACTAAACTGGGGCGTTAGGACCCACACAGACCACAGGGCGAGCACCCCCTGTTGGCCTCACTAACACCTCTACCAGCAGCTACCTAGTTTTCCCAGTTTGGTCTCCCATCCAGGTACTAACCAGGCTCAGCCCTGCTTAGCTTCAGTGGGAAACCAGTCTTGGGCTACAGGGTGATATGGCTAAAGATGTCCAAGACATCTGGCCAAGATCCCACCCTCCCTTCAGAGCGCTCTCCAAACCCACTCCTCTAAAACATATGAACGCGCACAACCAAAGCAGAATCTGCAAAGCACAACAAGAGACTGTGTTAAATTACCCCATGTCTCAAAGCAACAATAATAATGAACATAAGCAACTTAAACCGGGCTCAGACTACAGGATTTTTTAAAATCCTAACCAATTATGAAATCTGGTTGCATCACGTACATAAGGAGAATCTTCACAGATTTTTTTTCTCAGTCTCAAACATGCACACACTACAAGATTTGAAAATTGTAGCGCATCAAACACTACAAGATATTATTAAGATTATCATGGCAGGTGGAGCACCTCACATGATCTCACGAGGAAGCCGATGTAAACATGCATGTAGCAGATCATCATTGATGTCTCAACAGGTAATGTTTACATTTGCTAGCAGCTTTCTACACTCACCCGGTGGCATGTTCAAAACCAAGGCGATTTCTCCCCAGGTCTTCTCTTTGTCTGTCTGGTTGTCATGTTTTCAAAGACACTTTATACAAGCAGTGGTGGTGTTGCTACACTTCCACATGTCGTTACGCCATCTCCGCTGTTCAACGGTCCCACACTGAAGCTTGTTTTGCTATCACAATTTCAAAAGTGCTCTCATTAACTTCTCTCATTGGCTATTCTGAAAGAACTGATCATCCCGATATAAAGTCCTAAATATAACACAAGTTTGATAACATAGGGGCGCCTCCGATTTGTCCATGAGCAGATCGGGAGGTTAAAGATTTGATCTTTAAATGCCTCTCATTACCAGATAATCTATGACGAACATCAGAACCGAGCAATTTCATGGACAAGTCTTTATTTCTCTGATTGTCGGGAGGGATAAATTGGCCTAAACCTCCTGTAGTCTGGGCCCAGCTTTAGAGAACTCTGATTTGCACAAGTCTGAGGACGTAAACAGCTCTGAGAAGAACCAAATGCAATGATTAGTCAAAAATGTTTTGGTCCTGAGACTTCCACAGAAGATATATGGAAAGAAAAAAAAATCGGGGAACCATCAGCTCAGTCGCGTCACCTTACAGTAGTGAAAAACCCTCAATGCAAAAGCAAAAAAAATGTGGATGGGTACTGGAGTACATGCCAGTGGTGGAAAGAGTACTGAAAAAGCATACTCAAGTAAAAGTACTGTTACTTGTCAAAAAATTTAGTGCTAGTAGAGTAAAAGTACCTGTCCTAAATACTACTCAAAGTAGGAGTGAAAAGTAGCCCTTTTAAAAGTACTCAAGAGAAGTGAGTATTATGCTAGAATGTTATTCAAACTTATACCCTGCAAATAAAAAATGTAACTTACTCTTTTATGGATGATTCTCAGTAAGAACAAAAATGAATAATTAGATCACCAACCATATTTCTCCAATTTTTTTTTTTGACTGCTAGCACTAAAAATACAGCCATGTAATATATGAGAAAGCAACTATTCTCATTCTCGCAAGAGGTTTTCTTGCGGTTAATTAACATTTTTTGCAAAGCGCTGTACATTAACAATTTTACGTTTAATAAAGCCAATGGCATTGCGAGCTCATGCAGCGCTAACAGAATACGTACCATTTGTGCGTTTATTAGAAATGTAATATTCTGCAGTCAATTTTTAGTAATTGTTTAAGGCAATTTCACGATTTCAGTCATCATACAGTAACCAGCAACAACCCCCTTTCATAAAGCACGCGTGCCTCTCACTCTAGGCTGGTCTAAAGCCTTGTTTATACTCGACGGGTCTGCACAAGCGCGAGGGTATCACACATTTGACGGGAGTCACACGCGTGACGCATGGACACAGGGCTGATTATTCCTCTTAGGCAATCACGTTAACAGGAAAGAATAAATAAAAAATTATGTAGTGACGGCAGGTTTAGGGAAATAGCGCAGTAAAAGTACTGATACAGCACTTAAAATGTACTCAAGTAAAACTACACTGCTACACTGTTACTTAATAAAGTACAATTCCTGAGAAAAAATACTCAATTACAGTAACGAGAGTATTTGTAATTCGTTACTTTACACCCTTGCTGGTTGGTAAAGACAAAATTACGGAAATCACCGTATCATTCAGAGCGGCAATAGTGTGCATAGCATCAAGTTTTGACGCAAATCGACCCGAGGTTCGAATCCGCCTTTTGCTGAACTCACTCTACTCCCTTTTCCCATCACATATCAGATCAGAAAGGCATTTATTTTCAATAAAAATTAAGAAAATATTAGAAAAGGGGAAATAGAGCGTCTAACATGTGTTTACTAATAAGTGTTTATCGGTTTGGGGTAGGTAAATAGACATGTGCTGAATTAGAGACAATAAAAGTGAGAGGGTCCAAATATCATTGATCATAAAAAGTGGGTGGGTCTTTTCCCACCCACACACATTGGTTCCGACGCCCATGCCTCTATGGATAAAACGCATATGGAAAATAACAGAGGACACAAAGTGAGCTGCTGCCGGAAAGGTACATGATTTAAGTTGTCCGAAACATGAGAATGCTTTATATTTACAAGCGCTTCAAACAAAAGCGTAAGCGTTTGCCGTGTCTTGTCCTGTTATGCTTTGACAAATGCATGTGCTGTTTAATGCCTCTGACATGTGTTTTCCTCAGCGCATAACTTATATTTTATGGTTATATCCTTATCTGTAAATGTTAAAAAGTCCTGCGAGTATTTCCATTTTGCGTATTCTGATGACAAGCATCTCGCTGAGTTCAATATGTGCATCGATGGGCGCATACACGTCAAACAGATGAAGCGCAATAATTCTGACTAAAATACACATTTTGCTAAAATATTTTGTTACAAATTACTACACTAAATTTGTAACAAAAAAGTATTTTAGAGTTCTATATGTAACACAAGTAATCATATTAATGAGAGAAGTAACAGTAAAGGCACTATTGTTGGTGGTGTTATAGGCCAATTATGTAATATAATTACTATGATCAGATGAGTGAATTTGTGTGTTCCTCATAACTGATGCAAGTTAACATTGTGCTTTTGTTTATCATTTTTTTATTTCAGCTTAAAAATAGTAAGCTATCGGTTGATTTAAGGTTTAGAATGTATTGTTTGTATTTTAACCCTTTTTTTGCTTATGTACAGTGTAGCCTACATAGATTGATACACATTCTATTGGTTTTCATAGGCTTTATATGACACATTGTTTGGAGGACAGCACTGGGCAGAATGTAGAATAACATTGTTTAAAATAATGTATACAAATGTTTAGATTTTTCCATCCAATTAATCGATTATCAAAATAATCGTTAGTTGCAGCCCTTAAACTGAATGGTACTTTTTGTGCCCACTTTATACTTGAAATGTTTGTTTTCTAGTGTAATATGTACAATTTAGTGTGTCATTTATTAGCTAATGTGGCTTTTTATCTGCAATACATGTTGTATCTCATGTCATGGATGTGGTAAAGCACGATGTGCCGTTAGCAAGTAGCAGTTGGCTAATTATACATCTGCCTAATCAGTAGATAAAGCTAATTTAACAGCCAATTACTGCTCTTCACACACCTCCGCCTCACACTCAATGCAATGACAGCTTCTCGTTTCCTCTCTTTAAGCTCAGCAGGGTGCACTCGCACCAACAGACGACTCAGATGCAACTGGATCTGAAATTTGTTTGTGTGTACGTGCTTTCTTAGCTCGCTTCAAACTTTAAATGACTTCAGTGCTGTTTTCTGCATAATTTTGTTTTTGAAGTTCCTACAATGATACTGCCTGTACCATTAGTTGTTGTTAGGGGTTTTTTTCACAAAAAAAATCTAATTGAATGTTCATATTTTTAATTACAATGCAGTTACAACACAACTGATGTGTGACAACATGTGTACCTGTAAAGGAAGGCAATTCTGAGATTTGTTTCTAATGTTTGAAATGTATTGCTGAAACACGTTACAAAGACTGTGAACTGTGTAGTACTGAATTGTGGAGTTAGACCGTTAAACAGTTTTTCATCATTGCTGTGTTCAGAATCTTTTGGGCGGGGCTAAAACGCTGGCTCGATGACGCACTGGAGTCCCTGAGCCTTGCTCCTCCACTAACACGATCATAACTGCAGCGCATTCGCTTCAGTTCGCCCTCGAGTTACTGACGTTACCGTTAGTTACTACAGCCTACAACTAACAAAATAAAAACGATGATATCAAGAAGCGATGGATATTAGTTTTGTGAACAGCTACCTTGATGGAGAGCTGAGGATCATCAACGACTGCCTCTGCAGTGACTTTACACCGGATAGTTTTACAAACTTTCTTCGGAGACAACTGGGATTCACTGATAATCCGCTGCAGAATGGGGCCGAACCTTTTATCTCCCGCACCGGCCTTCGTTTGTCCCGCCAACATCTGGTGTCGCCGTGAACTGTACGTGAGCATTGTCTTGTATGCTTCCCGCAAGTGGGCGTGGTTTCAGCGCCGATAGCGGACACTAGGGCTGTCAAAATGTCTGAAAAGCTACATTTGAAATTCTTTCATAAATATTAGCAAAATTCGAATTATATTCGAATTCTAAAGGCAATATTTAAATGTTAGAGGGAAAAAGTACTGTATTGTCTCCTGTGGCCACAAGAGGGCGCAACAAGCAAATCAGTTCATTAACTTTTTTAAACAATTGTTATTAAATAAAATATAATTTCATTAATGAGCATGTAAGGAAAATTAGGTAACACAAAAGGTGGACACAAAATAGCAAACGGACATTCTGCAACAATCCATTTCCACTCACTAAACATCTGCATGTTGTTGGTGAAAAACACCAAACAGTCAACTTGACCTGCAGCGAGTGCTGAGCATTTTTTGCTGAGGTATGACCAAGTATGTCTTTGCCAGCTGCGCAATATGTGGATACATATATACCGCATGATTTTTGCCACCAACTGAGAGGATTTTCGTCAGCAGGTAGCGTATATTCTCTTTCATTTATATCCATCTCATGCTCAAAAGCCCTGGTTGCCTTCTTCTGCACTGCTCAGTGTCTGACTGAATACGCCGTTGAACAGGTTGGCCTTTTTTTACGCCTTTTTACAGCTGCACCGTGCTGTACTGGATAAACAAACCGCATCAGTTACGTCATCATCATGTCTCGCGTGCCTCTACCAAAAATTTGAATGCACAGTTTTTGCATTCGAATGTGCATTTTTTTTGTAAATTCGACGAATATTCTACATTTAAATTTTATTTTGACAGCCCTAGCGGCCCCCTGCGTTTGAGAGCAGAGAATGCTGCTTATTTTTTCAAGATTTTGATAAGCTATTTTATTTACTTGGCGGATTTGTTTATGATTCAAATTTCGCTGGGTGGTTAATAAAACATTTGTCTGTAATGTGAAAAACTCAGAACACATATTTCTTTTTAACTTTACAGGGACTTTAACATTATCATACAGTCAGTATGTCAGTCAGATTATATATCAGTAATCAACAGGAGTGAATTTTTGAGTAATTTAATTAAAAGGGTGATGAATTGAGAAATCAACTTTCCTTTGAGCCTTTTATATATAAAAGTTCATCGTGATATAAGAATATCCTGTAAGTTTCGGAGCTGAAAACTTCCTTGTTAGTCAAAGAAAAGCTTTTATTGACACCAGGCCCAGAAAACACTCGATCTCAGAATATGTCGACCACTGACGTCATCGAATGCTGAAGTGCCGCCTCAAGCCAGCCCACCGACTCGTGGAGCTAAATGGGTCGTGCTACCGAGCAATGAACATGCCGATTCCAGCTCACGAGCGTAAGACATTACGCGTTTGTTTGCTTCATTTCACCGCGGAATCGATTGTAAACAAGATAGAGGTCAAGACTGGATTTGCAGACATATTAGATTAAAACCCAATGCTGTGCCTTCTATATTGGATCCGACAGGAATGATGCAACACACTTAAGTGAGAAAAACATGTTTTTTTTATGTGATAGTATTGTATTGTTACAGATCGTATTGTTTGTGTACATGTCTAACTGAACATACCTTAGCACGCTGTCAGGCTGGAGAATCCTTTTTTTGAGGTGTTATTGATCACTATATTCATGATCACTTGTAACGTTACGGGCCAGGGCTCGCAAAGCCCAACATCCCGGGGCTATGTGTTTTTCAGGCGAGCTACCAAAACGTAAGCTCGGCCTGCCGACAGGCTATCTTAAATAGTGAAATAACATTCCTCACTGATCGGCCGGCCAAGTAATAAAAAAATAACATTCCAATAAATCGCGGGTGGATGAGAGATGAATCATTGTGTTTGTTTGATAAAGGCATTTTGCGAGCCCTGTGAGCGTTTCTCCACACGCTTTCAAAACAATTCCCACATGTACTGAGGGGAGCTGAAGCTCATTAAATATGCAAATCTTATCCAATCCTAACCGTGGGCATTTACTTCCAAGTCTTCAGTGCAGCACGCACATATAAACCAAGCGTTTCTTCAGAGAGCCTCAAAACCAGGGCAGAAAATAGCCTATTACCTATTCATTATGATGTTTTTTGAATGTAAAAACCACGCAAATATCATAAGTTGACCTCAGACAACAGTATAAAAAAAGCTAGTTCATCACCCCTTTAAAACAATGAGTAATTATTTTGTGAATAATTTGTGGTAAAATTCCTGAATTTTGCTTGGTACCCAGTGTTTTATCTAATTCATACAAATATACACTACTGTTCAATTTTTTTTTTTAAGGAGTCTCTTATGCTCACCAACTCTGCAAGATTTATTTGAAATAGAAATATTTAGTCACATTATAAATGTCTTTACTCACACTTTGTTCAATTTAATGCATCCTTGCTGAATAAAATGATAAAATAAAGTCTTACGGACCCCACACATTTGAATGATAATGTGTATATAAAATCAATATTTTTTTGTGTCGTGCTGCTGTAGTAAGAGCGTTGTGGGAAACCGCTTCCGTGCGTGTGTGTGTGTGGATTGATGGCTTCAGACAGAATGTGTATTGTAAAATCTCCTCTTGAGACCTGCCGTTTTTACTTTCTTCTCTATGTATTTATTTGGTATTTGTGCTGGAGGTGGTTTGTGGCGTGCATGACTCTCTCTGGATTTGTTAGGAGATATAGGCTGTTACAGTGTAAATCCCTGGAAACTCCCGAGGGCTGAGTCGTAACGGGTGTCACTCCATGTACTGAAATGCATCTTGAGCAAACTATAGGCAAGCATATTTTTCCTTCGTCCTATCACTGTCTGTCTTTCTCTCTCCATCTTTCTCTACAATACTGCATAAACTGTCATTATGAATGGCTTTTTACATCATCAGAGAGAAAACAGCTGTTTGGGTCAAATGCAAAATGTTGTAATTATTCACTTCACACCCCTTCAGTCTAAAAGCTGCATTTAAACAAACTCTTAGAAGAGAGGAAACTGGAGAGAAAGCTCAGCGGGAGATGCCGTTTGCAGGAAGTTACGTGTGGAGTTTGATGGCTGCTGGCTTGAAAGTGCTAGGAGCGGCAAAATAACTGGATGTCCGTGGAGAACGGAGAGATGAAACCGAAAGGAGAGAAGAGAAACAATACTAATTTGGAAAGTTCTACCATTGTCTGTGTACACACCTATACCCCGAGTCAATAGTTTTTTCTTCTCATTTCATAATAGCCTTTCTATCTTTCTGTCCTCTCTCACCTCTTATGTGGACTTGAGGAAGGTTTTAACATCAACAAAAACTTGTTGTTAGCAGAAAGGTCAAATATTGTTCATAACACCCTTTTGTGGCGGTGGCAATACAAAAACACATTGATAAGGTCACAATCTGAATAACTCTCTCTCAAAAACAAAGGGAAAAAATACTGGATGACCTTTTATTAAAATGTGATCTGGGAAAATAGAAAACAAAACCAAGTTGGAGACAAAGGAGCGGCATTTCCACATGTGTCCCGGTTTGCAGGGACAGGTATTTGAAGGTCTGGTGTCGAGGGGTGGCTTTCTGTGTTATGAGAGAGCAGTGCCATTAATATGGTGCTTCATAAATCACAGTAAACCACACAACAACAAAAAAAGATCTTTTATGAGAGCCCTCTTTTCTCAAGCCCTCTAAATGTAAAATATATTTGATGCTAACCACTTCTTATGGAGGTCAGGCTTAAAAAGATTTGACATGGAAAAGCACCATTGTGCATTGATGCCCTCATTTCGCATTTGCTTTCCTCTTGGTTCTACCCTGGGCAAGCAATTCATCACAGACTCACTGCTTATTTTTTCATAGATGTGCAAGTTTTTAAGGGATGTGTGTACATTTTATCGTATAAGTAAAGGCTTACATTATTCACTGCCTGACATAAGTAAACTGGAACTGTTTGATTTAGCGAATGTTGGTTAGTGACTAATAGTTTTTAACTAGTTATGGTGCAGCGATTAGTTCATTGGTTTATTGAGTCGGTAACACTTTACAATAAGGTTTAATTTGTTAACATCATGAACTACTATTTTTACAGCACTAATTAACTTTAGTTAATACAAATGTTCTTGTTCATGTTAGTTCACAGTGCCTTAACTAATGTTATCCAACACATCTTTTGATCGTTATAATGTATTAGTAAATGTTGAGATTACCATTAAAGCTGCACTATGTAACTTTTCTGTCCACTAGAGGTCACCTGTTCAAAACAAAGGCGTAGTTTGATGATGCCAAGTTTGAGCGCTGAATCTTGGGAGATGTGGTCTTCACCTCACAGCCGGTGGGAAAGAATCGGGATAGGACTCGGGCAGAAATCATGTTCATGGATGAGATTATTAATGTTACTGTAGTATGAAGCAGAACAGGAGCGAGTGTTGTGGAGCTGAGCAAGGCAGCTGGAGCGATTATTAATAAGATGAAGGCAACACACACCTCGCGAGCAGCGGGACTTTTATTATGCCACAGTCGTCGGTGCCATTTTCGCTTTTCCAGTCATGAGTATGAGGTAACGCAGCTCTGATTATCATATTAGATACATCTGAGTGTGTTAAAAATGATGTTATGACGTTACTCTGTGCGTTCACTCGGCGGCTACTATGACACTTGTTCACACTGCAGTGAGAGTAAAGCGTATCTGCAAAATAAATAATAAAATCAGAGGGTAACGCAGATATGATGCAATCGACAGGCGACTCCCGGTTCCTTGGTTAAAATAGCAATTTTCTCACGATTTACAAATAGTTGGAAACCTTTGGGATATTGTAAGTACTCAACTGAACAAAATATATAACACTGGCCTTGTGGATTTTGGATATTTTACTGAATTTTTTTTACGTATTGCACCTTTAACTAAGATTAATAAATACGGGTGGACTAGAGACACTTGGCTCACGAGATGAGACATGAGATTGGGTTCACGAGAACGAGATAAAATGTTTGCACAGTATTTTTAAGAAATCCTTAATGACAAAATTCATGACGGGAAAAATAGTCTGCAGGTGCATTTTTAAATGCGTTAACTAATCATCTTGTAATGAATGTCGTTTCAGTTCTACTTTCTGAGAATTAATTATCATATGTATTGAAAGACACTGTAACAAACAAACTCATCTGACTGGCTTCTCTCCTGTATGATTTCACACGAGTCTCTTCAGACCTTACTGTACATGAATTATGAGCTTCCAGAACTTCTGACTGAGGCTGTGTGTGACCCCATAATTTAACTCTTTTTTAAGTTAGAAAATAATAATTTAAGTTTTTCTCTTAGTCTTATTAAATGCAAACAACAAGAGACGTGTGCAACTATTAACAAATGACTCAATATTCAAAGTGCAAACCGAGAGCAAAACAGAGATCAGAGGTAAGAGGTGTGTTACAGCTACACAGCCCAGCATAAGATAGCTTTGATGCAGTTACCACACACACACACACACACACACACACTCAAGCAAGCATGGTTGATGCTCGCAGTGTTTTCTGCCTCTGCTGTCTCACTGTAAGAGGACATGAATGCATGAACTTCATCTCCAGAGTGGCTCTGAGAGTCACTCATGAGCATTTTACAGTTTAATTTGAGAAGAAACTATGTGCAGAAATACAAAGGTCTTCACGGCAACCCATCAAAATAAAAGTTTAGTTTAACTTGAAGGAATTGTGACAAATATATTACTGTTGGACAGTTGAATTAAGCTACGTCACAATGTAATAAACACTAATAATAATGATGATGATAATAATAGTAGTAATGATAAATTATTCAAACTTTATTTTAAGAAATAAATCACAATCAATAATTGAATCATTAAAATGGAATCCAGAAACCTTGAAATGGAAAACACGGAATTAGATTTTTTTTTTTTTTTTTTTTTTTTTTTTATGGAATTTGAGAGAGAGAATTTTTTTTGTTAAACTTTTAATAAATTGTTGTTAAACTGTTTCATGAGTGCAAAAAATTGTAACACAAAAAAATGATAATTTGAAGGAAAAAAAATTGAGGGATAAAATAAAACGCATTTTATAGGGCCCTATGTTAGTTGGTTGTTCAGAAAGTTTGTTTTAGTGAGTTTTGTTACTTGGTTTCTGTTAGTAGTTTGTGACAAATCGTTTTTATCTATTTATGGAGTAGTGGTTGGTTAATTGGTTTGTTTAAACTGACCTGTTTAAACTGGCTCAGCTAGTTAGGGAGTGACTGTTAGTTAGCGACTGGTAGTAGTTTATTTCTGTGTGTGTGTGTGTGTGTGTGTGTGTGTGTGTGTGTGTGTGTGTGTGTGTGTGTGTGTGTGTGTGTGTGTGTGTGTGTGTGTGTGTGTGTGTGTGTGTGTGTGTGTGTGTGTGTGTGTGTGTGTGTGTGTGTGTGTGTGTGTGTGTGTGTGTGTGTGTGTGTGTGTGTGTGTGTGTGTGTGTGTGTGTGTGTGTGTGTGTGTGTGTGTGTGTGTGTGTGTGTGTGTGTGTGTGTGTGTGTGTGTGTGTGTGTGTGTGTGTGTTAAAAGACTTGTTAACATTGTTAGTTTAACTTTGTTTGCTTATTTGTTACTTTACCCTGCAGTTGAAGTTTGTTTGGAGTCATGTTACAAATGTTTAAACAGACACCTCTCTCCCCTCTCTCTCTCTCTCTCTCTCTCTCTCTCTCTCTCTCTCTCTCTCTCTCTCTCTCTCTCTCTCTCTCTCTCCAGTCTACTGGTCCAGTGGGCAGCGGCAGCATGCAGCTGTTGGAGACAGATTTTTCCCGCACTCTAACTGGACTGGTAGATCTGCATCTCTTCCATCAGAAGAGCCTCCCAGTGTTCCTCAGCGCGGTCACCATCGAGCTGTTCAGCCGCCAGACTGTCACCTGATTTACCCATCATTGCACACAGTGTTCAGGGAGCTCTCTCACACACACACAAGCAAGACACAAATATCTACAGAACTCTGGGGTATGACAAGCGGATTATTTTTGATTTGCCTTTTTTAGCATCCAAGGTTGTCGTAACTTGGCGATCTTTATGGCAGCATTTCAGTAGTATAGTCTATTGTGTATTTTTCTTTTTCTTTTAATGCTATAAAACCCCACACTGTGTTGTTTAAGAAACAGGTTAACACGTATAACAGGGAAACTTAGAGATGTGCAGTCCTCTTTTTATGAACATCATCTTTCATGGCAGTTTATTTGCCCATATTGAGGAAAAAATAAAGACATATTAAACTTTTCAGTCTATTATTTGTTTTGGGAACTAACGGATTTCAAAACATTCTCTGCGTTCATGCGAAATAATGATTCATACGCCCGGTTAGATGCTGCTTTTATTGCGTTTCACTTCAACTTAACTCAAATAACCTAGTGATTTCTGTTATCAATTCCCCATTGAATTGAGGATAAACTAAATCCCCCATTGAAGCCACCATAGTTGCCTGGCAGCTCGGATGCATCAAGTTTTATATCTTTTAAATGTTTGCTTTGTACAATGCCAAAATCCTAGTGCATGTGGGAGTATTTAAATTCCCTGGCCATTTTAGCTGGCAGTGGTTACTACTATTTTTTTGTTCTTTCGTCTTCATTTGAATGCCACAGTTTCCTAAAGCACCTTTACACACATTAAGATTTAATCTGAAATGACTCAGACTGCTTTCAGATGAATTTTGACTCAAATCTGTCACACAAGCAGTGCAAAGTGCCATTGTGCCAAAGCAATTAGCAAAGAATGTTACTCTCATCCTTCAGCCCGAGGTTTCAGGTAGTGCGCAGAGCCAGTATCTCTGCTTTCTTCTCACGCCAGAGAATTGCGGATGCAATGTCCCTGCTGTTAGCTGTTCCTATTATATGCAAACTCAGTCTTTGGCTGGCGAAATCAATTCAGAAACACCGCTACTATGCACAGACTCGTGCACACACACTCAAGCTTGGCACTGCTCTCTTCCTGTCACTTTTAGCCTCTGTTGTTTTCATACTTTCTCCTACTTCTTCAGTTCTTTATTTAATATCATTTGTTTAACAATTCAGTGGTTCAAACTTCTTTGGCCTTTTAAATCGAATCCCCTTTCATTCTGATACCCATTTCCTCTTTCATCACACGCTTTTATATTTTATTTATTTTATCATTTATCATCTTGGGTCGAATAAGGTGGCCTCTCATTGGTTATTTATGAAAGTTTTTGTTTTTCATGAACGATCCTTATATAATTCATAGCTTTGGGGTGGAAAAGGCTATATATGCTAATGAGGAGCTGTAAATGGATACATTTTAATGAATATTTGAGAAGCTTTAGACCAAACTACAACGCTGCCAAAAAAAAACATATGGACTTCAGACTTAGAGGAGAGATGAGCTGCCATTGTCTTATTACAATGCAAATGTTTACAGTTCGGTGGTAAACAGTGTAAAATCATTCATTTATAATATTGATGTAATTGCCTTTCTTTTAGATTCATACACTTGCATTTTATAACATTTCATCGATTTTAGTCTTGAAAAAATTGTAACTCCAAGAAGAGATTATTTTGGTGTATTTATTAACATTCTGTTAGTATATAATACAAAGTTAACAATAATAGATATATGTGAGAAAATATCTGTTAGCGTTTCCGTTATGGTTATCTAATGCAGTGACATTCGCACATTTAAACGTTGCTTTTAAAAACTCCCTGTAGTTTGGAAAAAAAATGTTATGTGGATGGCAAAAGGTAAGCTTTTCATACACAAACATGAAGATGAAATCGTGCAGCGTAAAGTGTTCCAGTACTATTTAACATTTATGTCATGCTAATTAGCATTTGAGAGGTCACAACCCGTTCCCCAACATGTGGTCTCCCATGCCAGGGAAATTGTCCGTCTGTCAAAGTGTCCATGCATTTCTTCATAGAGGTTTGGTGGTTGCACCGATGAGACTGGAGATATCTCTCTATTGTTTGCCTTATCTGTTCTTAGTTTGCCATGGCATTTGAAACCAGAGAGAGTGTCATGCTGGGTCGCTCCCTCTTGCATTATCACAGAGACGTGCATTGAAGCAGACAGAGACGGGTTCTCTCGATAGACACAACCCCTGTCACTCAGACTCAAAGTCGATGATTTAAAGAGGCTTGGGTGCGTTTTGGGTATTTTTAACTAGTACAACTCTAAGAATGAGAATAGGCTTTTGGTATAATAAAGATTAATGCTATAACTAGAAAGCCTGCCTGTTTGCTTTTGGATCTCACTTATCTTTCTAGATAATAGTGGGTAGAGGCTTTTGCTGCCTTCGATTCCTCTTAGGCTTACAGAAAATGTCCTACAACAAGATAACAGTACTTGTGATTATATTAGCAGCCATAAATCCTGCACACTCAACCTCTTTTTTTTTCTCTCTATCTCTCCCAACATACACAAAGTAAAGTTAGATATCACTACCCCACAATCACATTAGCTTTCATAAGCTCGGCTAGCCAATCACGGTGGTTCCAATGTTCCAGAAGAGGTTTGAAGCAGTGTTAGAGGCACCCTAAAAAGATTACAGAGCCCCAGAAGGAATTTTCTTCATCCTTCATTTTTCTGCCTTCCTTTCGTTCTTTTTGATCTGTTTACCATTTCCTTCACTTTCTCTGCTGCAGGGCTTTATTGTGTGAGTACCGTATTACTCTCCGTATGATTCAAAGATTTATATCCAATGAAATGACATTAGAGGTTTCTAACGGGATCTGTTCCGTATCCGTTATGTTATCCTATGTTATCCTATGTCATTTAAGACAGCCAAAATTTTGGACACACTTGAATGAATGCGTTTCTCTTGATCTCATTTTTTAAATATAGGGTCATTCCATGTCAACTCAACCAGATGTCCCCGGATCAAATTTATTATTTTGTTCATATGTTTTTCTGCAGAAAGACAAACATAAATGGTGATGAAAGACGAAATATTAAATGTATGTTTACTGAGCAATTCACTACTTTGTAGAGAAGGTCAAATTTACAATTTTCACCTGATATTTGGAGACAAATTAGAGGGGTGTAAAAATCGATTTAAGAAAAAAGACCGTCATTTATTTTATTTTTACAGGTCTATTAGTTAAATCTGTTAACTTTAGCAATCTTTGTTGCATTATAAGGCAATGGTGGCGGTTTACAAATGGCAAAAATCACTTCTTGTGTTTATTTGACTCAAGTTTGCATGCCTGTAACTCAAAAAGTATTAAAGATATCTTAATAACCTTTTGGATTCTGGTTCTTAAACTTTCCTTTTGGTAACTTCATTTTAAAGCTCCTCGATGGTTCAGTCCCAGAGATATGGAGATTTAAATGTGGCTTCAAGAGTAAATTGGTAAATTGTACACATTTTCAGCGGTCGAAAACCAAATGTGGGTCACCTTGCATACAGATGATACTTTTTTCTTTCAAAGACTAATATCTAAAGAACAAATAATGCTAAAGTGCCCCAATTATGGTTTTTTGAACATTCCCTTTCATGCAGTGTGTAATATAGCTGTTTGTGAATGTAAACATTCCGCAAAGTTGAAAGTACACGATATATAGTTATTGTCTCCCAAAAGAAAGAATCAACAAATACAAGTTGTTTTTCTTTCTGCATGACGGTTCTACGTCACTAGAACAGACATTCACATAATACCCGCCTATGTTGTACGTTGTCCGCCCGCGAACAACCTGACACGCCCACAAACACATAATTTTACTGACGACTGCAACTCAAAGCTTGGAGTTCAACCATAGACTGTAAAGAAATATGGACGTAGTGTCCATGACGTCATCCATAGGATTCTGAAGAGCAGTTTTGAAGCGTAAAATAGTAGGGTCGAGCTGGCCGTTGCCATCTTGGCAGCGCGTCACAGCGCATCACATCCAGATATCGATGACTAACATACAGCAAACAAACGATAATCCACCTGTCACTCAAAGTGGCCACACCCTTAATTATGCAGAACTTTAAGGCTTTATATAAAGTAAACAAATGAGTTATTAAAAAAAAATCACCCCCCTCACAGTTATTAACATAAAGGGCAAAATTAGATGTATAGACTAAAACCACAATTTGTCCCAGGCTGTAAACATGTTTTTTTTTTCTGCTGTAAAGTTGGCCATTTTTAAATGGGGCTCAACGAGATTTCTGCTCCCTTTTGGAGCCTGTCCCTAGAGACCAGTCGATGAATTGCAGTTTAAGTCACTTCTGTATTGGCTTCAAGAGAAACTGGGGGAGGTTGCCACTTGAGTTCAACGCGGGATTTTCAAAACGCTTGCTGTGGAAAGATGGCTCAGTACTCCTTTTATTTGGACTAGCTTGCCCATGAGAATCACAACCTGTAAGTATGATTCTTTATTGATGTATATATTTTCTACTGTGTAGTTTTGTGTTTTATATTGTGTAGGTATCGGGCTAACCGGCTAAATCCCGTTATTACTGTCTTACTGAAACACTACTGAAAAGCAGCTGTGGGCCACTATTACCGATCTGTCATTCTTACTATTTTGAATAAAGATAAATGATGGAGCCATGATTTGTTTTACAAACTTTAATGTTACGTCAGTCATCCACGTTAGTGCTCAGGTTGAATAACGCTGTTAATGATACAGTTCCCACATGTGCAGCAATAAATTAGAAATATACACATGGGTTTGTTGATGGATGCACTTGATGGTGAGGAATTACAGTTGCTACATCTTATAATGTACCTCAAACGGAGTATCGTATCATAGAAACATCCTGCTCAAGTCGTCCTTGCAATGGGGGTTTGGGTCAGGGTTGAATAACTAGTTCTTCCAATGTTTCATCAACGATTCGGACTTGCCCTCAAATTGATATGGTAAAATTGAAGATGCGGTAGACCAATCACAACAGACTGGGCCATCTGGCCAATCAGAGCAGAGTAGCTTGCGGAAAGGAGGGATTTCGAGAAACTGATTCATCCAACGAGTCGTTTGAGAATCATTGAACACTGTGGTGATGTGCAATGTGTATTATGAGAAAAGTACTTCTTTTTTTTTACCTTTGATGCATGTTATCCTGTGGGAGACCTCTAAAACAAAATTAGGAGCCTTTAAAATAGCATATTCGGGGCACTTTAAAACTAGAAATGTATCTTGTGTTTTTCTATCGACAAAATTACATTTATATATTCAAAGTTATAACTATATATTCAGATTTACATTTATATATTCAGGCTTAAAAATATATATTCAGATTTGTATCTAATATATTCAGATTTACATTTATATATTCATGATTTACATATAATTATTTCCTGTTTGTCCCCCCTTGTTAATTGTTTTAATATTTGACATATTTATGAAAATGTCCCATTCAAAAGTTTACATGCCCTTGATGCATAAACACACACAAAACATATTTTATGTATGTTTTTTTTTATTTTTATGAAATCTAGACAGGGAGCCGACCCGTTTTTTTGTCAGTACAAACGGAAGTATTGGATTTTTCTGATAACAATGTAGTATTGATGATTTTGTCCACACTTTTGAATGGTTGTGTACGGCATTACTAAATGGTAATTTCATAGATGATTCCAGAACGTGAATGAATATCACTGTGAAAATGGGCCATTACACTGCAAATCTCTCCATTATTCCAGCTCATTCTTTAACTCTTTTGTTCTGCGCTCACTCTTCTTTTCTCTCTTCCCTCAGGTCTTCCTGTCATTTATTAGCGAACAGACTGTCTTTGTATGAGGATTTTATGCCGGGGATAGCTTGGCAAGCTTAAAGGAATCAGTTGTAGGCAGTTGATGTAGATTAAAATAATGAAATAATTGACTTTTGCAGCGATTTGGTAAGAGTATTCTTACAACGATTTGGGTGAAATACGTCATTTTAGCACTTAGACCTGCAAACCGCTTCAGACCTGAATATATTCATAATATGACCTCAAAATTAAACTGGGTTTATGCTAATTTTGGGAACATTTCACCTCAATAGCTTTAGTTTGAGCTACAGTGGATGATCAATAGGCAGGTGCTCACCTTTTATTGGTTTCCTCAAAATCTGCTTTAGTCCAGTCTGTGCATTTCACATTTCAGAACATTACGTTCTGTTGTGTTGCCATCTTCAGATCTCTGTCTCGGCTATAAATGAACTCAATCTTGACGGTGTCAGTCTCATACTGTGTGTTGGCTCTTAATAAGTTCATCGGATTGGTTGGCCAAGAAGTGAGCTCAGATGGTGCTGAAGGGTCTGCATTAAGACCTGATATAAACAGTTTCAAATGGATGATGCTTCAGCTGCAGGCACTAATAATCAAGGCTAGCCTTTTTCTGTTACAGTACAGAATGTTACAGTATATTTGGAAATCTGCTTTTGTTACTCCATTATTAATATTGTATTGCATTACTATATTGTCAGAGGTATCTGAAACTTTTATTAGTGAACAGTTCATATATTTAACTGAACATAATACTTTATCACACAATCAGTCAGGTTTTAGGAAAAAACATCAGAGCTACAGTAGTCCAGGCAAAGTAGCGTTTTACGACAGACTAATTGTAAAATAATTTTATTCAGTTTAGATCATTTCTATGAGGTGTCCAGAACAACATACTAAAAGTCCTAAGAAATCCTAGTTGAGGAAATATATTAAATTTTCATCAATCCGAGATGTGGGCCAGTAAGGCCAGACAACAATAGACCTCAATGGGGCTATTTTTTTTCCTTTACTCCTATCAAAATGAAACTTTACACAATGAAAAGTATTTTTTTTTGTTTTACAAGTTTCTTTGAAAATGAATTTTACCATGCAAATGAGCTATACACTAATCGAATATGCCAAAAATACACCCAAATAGGCTTATTTTTTCCTTTACTCCTACCACAATAAAACTTTTCACAGTTAATGTATACATGAAAAGTAACTTTTTTTTGTATTACAAGTTACTTTGAATATGCACATGAGCTCCAAACTTATTGAATAGGGGAGTGCGGGGCAAAACCTAACGCGGGGTTAGTTGTAACGCACGTTTTAACCCTTTCCACACATGCCAGAATGAAACTTAGTGTATTTACTAGTTGCCATATCAACATTATTTAGAGAAAAAATTGCGCCAAAATTAAAAAATCTCTGGAAGATATCACTGAACATGTATTTAACCATAGCAAAAGTAAATTTCCTACTCAAGTTTAGTTTACATCTCTGTTTTTTGTGCTTATTTAAAATAAGACAAATCCGATATTATTTTAAGCTTATATCTGTTATTTAACAGTTGAGATGTTCTTTAATGCTGATCTAACCAGCAAAGACACAAGCCCGATTTTTAATCCCATTTGCGCTGATGGGTTACAAAGAGCCCCTATTAGAAATATGCCATTATATTCTATACTTTTATGAATTCTTTTGAGAAACCATGAGAAAAGGGTGAATAATGGCTGAGAGTCAATGTTCAGAAATTATTAATTATTATTATGTTTTTAGCTATGCTGTATAGCTGTAATTAGCGATGTGTTTGTAGTCAAACTCAAAAATGCTTATATTTTTAAGGATTAAAAATGCCATTATTTTATTTTAAAAAGTTAATAATTGTATTTTGTTGACAAAATATTTTGTTTGTCTGGTATATTTTTTTGATTATATCAGATAACATTTTAAGCTGTTATTTGGTCATGTTAGATTGTGCCCCACCACATGTTACAATGTACCACCTATGGGGCATGTTGTCACATTTCACTTCCATTCTTTCAGGGTAAATCAAGAAAAAAGTATACACTGTATTAAAGAAACAAAACCACATAATTGTACTAGACATGTGTGCAATTAATGTGGGAAACAATAAATACTCTGAACCCCAAGTGGATTTACACAAACTGAGAAAGTCAAAAAGCGTTAGGTTGTGCCCCGCTCTCCCCTATGTCCTAATTTGCATAGTAGGCAGAACTGCATAGTAGGCCCAATCTTCATCCAATCATCCCACTGCCAATATGCTGCTTTTAGACAAGCCTCTAACCTGAAAACTGCCTGCGTGGTAGTACCTGCCAGGGGTATAACGTCTTCTGGATTCTTAGATTTTTGTTGCTTGTGAAATTCACGAAGAATTGAGTGGGCTGTGTCTCGCAAAGTGACCACACATTGATTTTCCAGGCCAGTCATTATTACACTATCTCCAAAGTGTTCCTTTATTTTAATTTTAATCCACTTTGCAGAATCTGGTTCACAACCTGTGTCTTGCAAGTACTCTGTCACCTTTACCATAAGGTCTTGAATAGTAATTTGTTCATCATCGTATTCTTCCAAAAAGTTTGCCACCTTTAGGAATGCTGTTGTTCTCTCATAATCTTCAGGTCTTCCGACTTTGAATCTTTTGGGTTTGTTGCCAGGGTTTGCAGAAAATTGACTCGGAATATTCTTCATATTTCGAAAGTTAGTGTTGCATATGTTGTGGTACATTGCATCGGCTGCATGAAGATCATGGACGGATGATATTCTTCCCAAAACTGTATCAGACCATTCATCGTTCCTTAAGTGGCAAACCTGCACAACCATTTGCTGGAAGTCTCCTGTTCTTACTGGGTAGATGTCAATTTTCTCTCTCTTCTTACTTTTCTTATCTATTTCAGTTGGTTGTCCACAGAACAAGCAATGCTCTTGAAAATTGAAGTTCTGTTCTGAGCGGAGATTATGTTTGATTTGTGGTTGTTGCAAAGGTGGTATTACATTATCACGTACAATATTTTCTGCTTTACAATAGCTGTGGCGGCATTCGATGTGTACTCTGTCTCCAGGAATTGTCACTAAGCTACTTCCACGTTGAGCACTGGCACGGTTCACACCAATGCTGCCTTTTGCTCGTAGAACAACCGATGTGTTTTCATCACTGAATGACTCATTACATATTTTACACTTCTCCATTTCTCCATGAAAAAGGTGTCAAAGTGTTGTCTAGCAATGAAATTAGGCCCAATAGAATTTGAAGTCTGATGTGTGGCCTGCCTGGTCTGAAATACTTGCTAACTACAAAAAGAGAAGCAGTTTTGGTGTCTGGCAAAATTATGTTAAAGAGCTGGAATGTCTGGAAAGTGTGTCTATCTGGTTTTTCATCTGTCTTCTGTGTGAGAGTGAATCATTTAGTTGGTAAGAATGACGTCTGCCTGTAATCTCATAATCTTACCAACAATACCAACCATCTGTAAATCTACCAGCCCAACATTTTCTCTCACCACGTTACTAATGACTAAGATGGCTATTCTGACTTTTTTCTGATGTTATCTGTGGGGGAATGTCATTAGGTAAGGCTTGTTTGCAAATAAAAAAAAGAATTTAGAAAGAAACTGGAGGCAAGATTGGGCAATCAATTCCTAAGGTCAATATAAGTCTTTTGTGGCAAGTGACTTCAAATTTATCGTGTTTATGCATAGGTTAACTTACTAAATGGACATGAATGTGTTAGATATTTGGCCCCTGTTTTTTCTACTTGTGACTTTATGGCTTCTTGGCCATAAGTCATTAGGCATAGTGTTGAGCTCATTTGCATATTTAAAATAGATTTTTCCAAGAAACTTGGAAAACAAAAATGTTACTTTTCATGTTTGTATACTTTCAATGTGTGAGGTTTGATTGTGATAGGAGTAAAGGAAAAAAAATAGCCCCATTGAGGCCTATTGTTGCCTGGCCTTACTGGCGCACATCTCGGATTGATGAGAATTTAACATATTTCCTCAACTAGGATTTCTTAGGACTTTTAGTATGTTGTTCTGGACACCTGTTGTGAACTTCTTTTGTTTCTTGAAGTAGAGACCAGGAGAACTTGGATAGGTTTTTTAGCAGGATTCTTTATTGAGAAAAACGTGCTGTCTTTCCGCTGAGGTCATCAAACCTCTCTAAAGGAGTTGTACATTGTAATTTATCTACATTTCAGTGGGAGGGATTATACAGCAGGGGAGGAGACACTCTGAACAATACAATGCAAATGTTGTATAGGTAAAAGGACACACCCTATATAACTGTGTCACCCGTCCAGATTCAATCAGCATAACAGTGTCATTCAAATGCATAGATGCTAATCCAATCACTCAAGGGCTCCAAGAGCCATTAAAGACAAATGGTGCTCATTTTACTTACAATAAAGAGAACAGGAACTGGCCGGGAAGATACAGGTTTTGGGAAACCCGCTCAGACAGAGTATCACCAATCCTAATCCCAATCAGCCCAACGATATTGTGTTCTGAGTTTATGCTAAATGGTCAGGAAGTGCATAAAGACAAAAGACTTAATGTCTCCAACCCATGGGCTGATTAACTTAATCATGTTAAAATGTAGTAAATCTTTACCTTAAACTGTACCACAATATATTTCAAACATTAATACATTTGTAATCTTACACACCTCATAGAAATGATCTAAACTGAAAAAAAAAATATTTTACAATTAGTTCTATTTTTGGCTCCAAAATGAGTTACTTTGCCTGGACTACAGCTGCAATCTTCTTAAATGGTCTTAAATGATTTTATGGAGGTACTTGATAAAGGACATCATTGTGCATCACTTTTATTGATTCATTTTTATTGAAGGCATTTGATACTGTTTCAGTATACTGAAATCTAAACTCAAATTAATAGGATTGTCTAATAATAATACTATATCCTGATTTGAAAATTATTTAGTGGACAGGACCGGAGCAGATAATGTTCCAGGGTTAGTTTGCTGAAGAGGTATTCAGATGCCTGTTATATAATTAATAGAGTTATATTAATATAACAATATTATATATTATAATACAATATTTTATATTAATTCCAAAGCAGTATTATAACAAGTTAATGTTTAAATGTTCATTCGATTAAAACAAATATTTATTTATTTTATTATCTCACACATAGATCTGCATTCAATTAATTAGCATCAAACAAACAATATAATCCTTATTGTCAGTGAATAAAGATTACTTATTAGACGAAAAGATTGACAAAATTAGTGCACGACCACCAAATAGGTGGCGATGTCAACTAAGTTATGTAAATTCCCATTAAACAAAAGAAGGAGGAAGTAGAATTGTGTGCTTTTTCTTAGCGTCTGTTTCCATGGTGAATCATCGATTTGTCGCTGTACCAGGAGTACCGGGACCATACTCTGGACTTGCTCACGGACAAGTTTTTGGAACCAGCCTACCTTGAGTAAGCAAGGTTTGGGTTAATCAACTGAGAGTTCAGGTATGTGATGGTAAGTTAACCTTGCTTTCCGGTGTGATGACTCCGATCTTTCGAATATTCCTATTTAATAATTGTTTTATCGTCACGTCATCCTCAATAAACCCGTCTCCGGCGTGATGACTCTGATCTTTCGAATATTCCTATTTAATAATTGTTTTATCGTCACGTCATCCTCAATAAACCCGTCTCCGGCGTGATGACTCTGATCTTTCGAATATTCCTATTTAATAATTGTTTTATCGTCACGTCATCCTCAATAAACCCGTCTCCGGCGTGATGACTCCGATCTTTCGACTATTCATATTTAATAATTGTTTTATCGTCACGTCATCCTCAATAAACCCGTCTCCGGCGTGATGACTCTGATCTTTCGAATATTCATATTTAATAATTGTTTAATCGACACATCATCCTCAATAAACCCGTGTCCGGCGTGATGACTCCGATCTTTCGAATATTCCTATATAATAATTGTTTAATCGACACATCATCCTCATTAAACCCGTCTCCGGGGTGATGACTCCGATCTTTCGAATATTCCTATATAATAATTGTTTTATCGTCACGTCATCCTCATTAAACCCGTCTCCGGCGTGATGACTCCGATCTTTCGAATATTCCTATATAATAATTGTTTTATCGTCACGTCATCCTCAATAAACCCGTCTCCGGCGTGATGACTTTGATCTTTCGAATATTCCTATATAATAATTGTTTTATCGTCACGTCATCCTCATTAAACCCGTCTCCGCCGTGATGACTCCGATCTTTCGAATATTCATATTTAATGATTGTTTAATCGACACGTCATCCTCATTAAACCCGTCTCTGCCGTGATGACTCCGATCTTTCGAATATTCATATTTAATGATTGTTTAATCGACACATCATCCTCAATAAACCCGTCTCCGGCGTGATGACTCCGATCTTTTGAATATTCATATTTAATAATTGTTTAATCGACACGTCATCCTCAATAAATCCGTCTCCGGCGTGATGACTTTGATCTTTCGAATATTCCTATTTAATAATTGTTTTATCGTCACGTCATCCTCATTAAACCTGTCTCTGGCGTGATGACTCCGATCTTTCGAATATTCATATTTAATAATTGTTTAATCGACACATCATCCTCATTAAACCCGTGTCCGGCGTGATGACTCCGATCTTTCGAATATTCCTATATAATAATTGTTTTATCGTCACGTCATCCTCAATAAACCCGTCTCCGGCGTGATGACTTTGATCTTTCGAATATTCCTATATAATAATTGTTTTATCGTCACGTCATCCTCATTAAACCCGTCTCCGCCGTGATGACTCCGATCTTTCGAATATTCATATTTAATGATTGTTTAATCGACACGTCATCCTCATTAAACCCGTCTCCACCGTGATGACTCCGATCTTTCGAATATTCATATTTAATGATTGTTTAATCGACACGTCATCCTCAATAAACCTGTCTCCGGCGTGATGACTCCGATCTTTTGAATATTCATATTTAATAATTGTTTAATCGACACGTCATCCTCAATAAATCCGTCTCCGGCGTGATGACTTTGATCTTTCGAATATTCCTATTTAATAATTGTTTTATCGTCACGTCATCCTCAATAAACCTGTCTCTGGCGTGATGACTCCGATCTTTCGAATATTCATATTTAATAATTGTTTAATCGACACATCATCCTCATTAAACCCATCTCCGGCTTGATGACTCCGATCTTTCGAATATTCATATTTAATAATTGTTTAATCGGCACGTCATCCTCAATAAACCCATCTCCGGCGTGATGACTCCGATCTTTCGAATATTCCTATATAATAATTGTTTAATCGGCACATCATCCTCATTAAACCCGTCTCCGGCTTGATGACTCCGATCTTTCGAATATTCATATTTAACAATTGTTTAATCGACACGTCATCCTCATTAAACCCATCTCCGGCGTGATGACTCCGATCTTTCGAATATTCATATATAATAATTGTTTAATCGACACGTCATCCTCAATAAACCCATCTCCGGCTTGATGACTCCGATCTTTCGAATATCCAGATCTATTATGACTTCTGACCTGTAAAGTTGCCAGAATAATAATCGTACGCTGTTTTTTAATTGGCCAGAGGAGAACTGGCACCCCGACTGAACCTGGTTTCTCCCAAGGTTTATTTTTCTCCATTAGGTCACCTGATGGAGTTTGGGTTCCTTGCCACTGTCGCCTTTGGCTTGGCTTGCTCAGTTGGGGACACTACATTTTCAACAAAATATCCAAATAAATTTAATTACTGAACTAAATTAAATACATCAACTAAATAACTGATCTGCCCACATTGTCACAGTATGATAATTGAAATGAGCTGATGACATCACCGTTTTCCCCAGAGCGGCTGTACAGCCGAATCAAATTCTGTTGCATTATTTTCCTGTTTAACACTGTGCTATATAAATATTAAGCGCTATATAAATAAAGTTGACTTGACTTGACTTGGAATACCCCCCTGGACTCTGTGCAAAACTTCGGTTAAAATCAACAAATCTCTAATTTACATTGTGTTTGCAGCTTTGCATGTAAGTTATAATGAAAGCATTCATGAGTGTGCAGAAATTGAGTTGCAATCATAGACCGTAAAAAAATATGGACGATGTGTCTTCATTCTGTTCCGCTGAAGAAAAGTGAAGCCTCCGGAGGTCCGAATATGGCGCTGACTTTGTCCCAAATCTGCACAGTAGTGACCTCAGGACCGGAGTCTGCGCAGTAGAGAGCAGGAAGTAGAGCAGTGATATCAAAAGCTCGCCTACACTCTCGCAGATGCAGAATAATTCATTATGTCGGTGTGAAACAGTTATGGATAGCTTCAATCTCCTCCCGTAAATCCAGAAAAAAGTCAGTTGGTGCCTCAGCTACAACTTCACTCAGAGAAGCTGTCAATCTAAGCTGTCAATCATGCCCCCCGTTTTTATAGCGTCAAATAACTAACTAAAACTAAACGTATTTAAAAAACGAACACTTGAAATGAAACCAGCGTGATAAAAACGGTCTAAAATGACAGAAACCAACTTAGGGAAAAAAAAATTATATGAAGTGTAATTTGATTGTTTGTCTCGCGTCCATTAGAATACACGGAGGGGTGGGGATTATGACCTTTACTGGGACCAACTGATCAAGACTTCAGTTTTTAACACGAGTGCGGCAGGCTTGGTAATACTTCATATGCAAAGACATAAGCCAATCACAGCAGTGGGCGTCAAAGCAGACACGCCCCTTCAAACAGAGCGCTCAAATCAGGGTAGGAAAAATGCCTTTTATGTCTAAATTATGACCATTTTTGATGTAAATGTCATCCTAACATTATAAATGCGCCACGTGATTTTAAAACAATGCATTTCATGGCCCCTTTAAATCTTATGTAAATCAACTAAGGACTAAACTCAAGCTAAAGCTGGGGTTTTATTTTAGAAACAAAGCCTGTTTTTCATTTGAGGCAAAAAAGAGATTAGCTTCTGCCACCTTCATTCCAGTTCTTGATTATGGAGATGTTTTTTTAGATTTAAATTGGTGCCTACAAAATTTCTATGTTCCTTAGACACTCTTTATCATGGTGCTCTCGGGTTTATAACAAATTGTAATTTCAGAACTCATCATTGTGAGCCGCATAATAGAGTATGTTGGTTTTCTCTATCAATATGCAGACTTGGTAGCTGTTTATTTACAAATCTATTTGGGGTCTGTTGCCTTCATATCTTTGTTCCTTTACTCAACGGTATATTCTTTGCCTTCACAGAACTTGTATACCCTTCCAGTTCCATCTGTACAAACTGAATTAGGAGAACAAGCTTTTTGGTATGCTGCACCCATGATTGGAACACTTTACAAAATGATTTGAAGGTGTCAATGAGCACTTTTAAAGGATTAGTTCACCCCAAAATGAAAATTTCCTGATCATTTACTCACCCCCCGATGTTAATGTCTTTCTTTCTTCAGTCGAAAAGAAATGAAGTATTTTGAAGAAAACGTTCCAGGGTTGTCCATCATATAATAGTTTTCAGTTGCAACCAAAATGCTGAGGGTCCAAATCAATTCAGTTTCAAAGGGCTTCGATGGGCTCCAGAGGCTCTGCGTGATATATTAATATTGAACCACTTTGGATGAACTAACCCTTTAAAACCTATATTCATTAAATTGTTTTGTTGTTGTTGAAAATGACAGATCGTTTCGCTAAATAAGACCCTATTCCTTATCTGGGATCACGCAGAGCCCCTGGAGCCCATCGAAGCCCTTTGAAACTGCATTGATTTGGACCTTCAGCATTTTGGTTGCAACTGAAAAGCATTATACACTCTAAAAAAAAAAAGGTTCTATATGGCACCAAAAATGGTTCTTGGCTCGTAATCATAGGGGAACCTTTTTTAGTGCTATATAGCACCAATTTTGGTGGTTCTTTAGCGGTTCTTCAGAGGTTCTTCACCGGTTCTTCGATACCCCTTTTCCACCAAGGCAGTGCTAGAGCTAATTCAGAGCCAGAGCTAGTCCCAGTTCATAGTTGGTTCGACTGAGGAGCCTTCTAAGAACCGGTTTGCTTTTCCACGGGCTGAGAGCCACAACAGAGCCATGTCTTACGTCACTGTATACGCCTTATCTCTCTCAGCAACGCTAGCGAGGCAGCGGCAATGTTGCCAAGTCTGTGGTTTTGCCGCGGGCTGTTTTTTCATGTCCGCGGGATGAAGCGACCCCAATTATGTGATATTTAGCCCCGGGAATGCGAATTTTAGTGCCAAAAAACACATATTTTACCCCCAACTGTGATTTTTACTAGGGAATCCCCCCCTGGAACGCGATTGGGCTTGTTTTGAGTAGCAATTGGGCGGGTTTGTTGTGAAAACCTGGCAACCCTGGGCAGCGGGAAACACACACACACCAGGCTTGTTCGAGATGCATCGTCACTGCGCAGACCGATGCACGTATGATATAAAAAAAAACGCATGTGAATCAAAAGCATAAGGAGTCATATGCTCTCGCTGGACTCGTTATCATACGGCGATCGGTCTCTGCACAGCACCGCTGCGAACAAGCCTTCCATCAACAAAGCAAACGTTGCGTTACTATTCATTCACATGGCTTTACGATCCTACATCGGCATCAAAACACAACGCAAACACAGCGAATCCAACGCATTCATGTAGTTTGCCGTAATTTGTATAGACGGAGATTACAAACGAGCAGCAGCTGTTAGCTCCATTAGCTGCTATTTCAAACATGGCGGATCTCAAGTTTGTGTTGGTCTTGTTGACCCCGCCCCCAGCGCCTGACGTAATCGGTTCTTACTTCTAGCCCTGTTCTAGCCCAGCAATGTTTTGGTGCTACTTAAAGGTCCCATGGCATGGCATTTTTCTATTATTTTATAATGTTTCCTGAGGTGTACTTATATTATTAGTATGACTTTTACATCATAAAAATGTCATAATTTAGAAATAAAAGGCATTTTTTCAATACTGATGTTTGCCCTGTGGCTGACTGCCCTGCTTCAAGAGGCGTGTCTGCTGTGAGACTTCAGTAAAAACGCCCACTGTTGTGATTGGCTGACATCTTTGCATTTTAAATGAGCGGAGGGGGCGTGGTTTAACTTGGTCTACGAGGCACGAGCAGGCACGAGCTGCTGCCAGAGAGACGGATGGACCTGAGTTCACTTCACATCAGTTCTCAGCATGTCTGAACTGTTGTAGTTACAGCATATACTTCAGGTTATTAGTTTATTTCTAGTCGGAGGGACTGTCACTCATGTCAGAAAGTTAGTAACTTTAGTAAATTATGGATCAGCGCTGACTCGAGACGCGAACCGTTTAGAACGATTCAGTCCGATTTGGTGAACTGATTCGGTTCACTAAAAAGAACTGGTTCAAAAGAAAGATCGTTCGCGAACCGGATATCACTAATGTACCAGAGACGGAGCTCAGCGATTGCTAACAAAGTTATTTATAGTAACTACTGAGTTATGAGAGCGCTGTCAGTCAGCGCGAGTTTATTGTGTTTGTATCTGAGAGTTCTGAATAAACACGAGTCCCAGTCACACCGAGTCCGTCTTCATCATTATTACCAACTTTGTAACACATGCAAAGTACCATTACAGCTGTCGAGATGAACGAGTTAAAAGTAAGTGTTGATAATAGCATTATTTTTTAAATAAAATAAAAGCGTCAGTGACGCGCGTTGAGTACACAGCGCAAACAAAGACACAACAGCAGTAATCGAATGTAATCCAGTTTATTGTGGGGCTAGGCTGGCTAGCCCGAATATGCTCACGCTTACCCCCCTTCTGCTTAATCTCACGCTGCGTTTGGTGCCTCCGCTGTGGGCCAGATGCAGTACTGGGGGTCGGGGATGTTGAAGGCCACCGGCCAGTGCAGCCCGAGCTTCGGCGTGTGTGAGGCCGATGTTGAGCAGAAACTCACGACTGTATGCACATTTTAGAACCGATAGACGCGACGAGGACGTACAAAAACACTGACTCACAAGATAGAAAACACGAAAACACCGTTCTGTCTGGAGAGAGAGAAGCCGCATTGTGTGCACGAATAATAAATAATTAGCTACACATCAGAAATCACTGATCACAGATCAAAAGGAACTGAAAAAATACTTCTGTTTTCATTTGTACATCCAAACACTGAGAAACTGCCAGCATTCACTCGTTCACAACCCATGATCTCTCTCGAGCGTTTGCATGGGCGTGCCAGATTCTCTGGGTGGAGGAAAGGGAGGTAACCGTTCCTGCTTGGACGTCAAACCAGGAGACGTCAGGATTGGCTCGTCTGGCCTGTCATTTTCTCAAAGGCAGAGAGAGACAGCCAGAAGTCGGGTTTACACCGATCAACATTTCTATCCACTTGGGGACAATATTCAGGCTAGGGGAACTCATATTAATGTTGAAAAACCTCATAAAATGAAAATGTAATGCCATGGGACCTTTAAGAACCACTTTTCCTGGCTCGGAGCTGGGGCTTTGTGTGTGGAAACACAAAGAACCGATTTGAAACTAGGCTCTGGCTCCGATCTAGCTCTAGCTCTGCTTTGGTGGAAAAGGGGTATGATTGTGTGATAAAGTATTATGTTCAGTTAAATATATGAACTGTTCACTAAAAGTTTCAGATACCTCTGACAATATAGTAATGCAATACAATATTAATAATGGAGTAACAAAAGCAGATTTCCAAATATACTGTAACATTCTGTACACTGTAACATTCTTACTATATAGCACCTCTGAAGAACCGCTAAAAAACGTTTTTTCAGTTTTTTTTAGAGTGGAAAAACCCTGGAACGTTTTCTTCAAAATACTTAATTAAATTTCTTTTCGACTGAAGAAAGAAAGACATGAACATCTTGGATGGCATTGGGGTGAGTAAATTATCAGGAAATTTACATTTTGGGGTGAACTAATCCTTTAAATATTTGATGTGTGAGCTGTTAAATGAAGAATCAAATTGCAAATGTTATAAATTGTGTAATGATATTGTGGTGTTTTGTAACTGTAATTGTGAGAAATTCTGTGGTTGCTCATCTTGGCCAGGTCACTTTAATCTCAGAAAGTTTTTTTTTTTTACCTGGTTAAATAAAGGACAATAAAGACGAAATAAATCTGGAGCTCAACCATTTCTGCCTTTACATAAATACCAAATCAGTGGCGTTCACTTCTAGGCTAGTAGTAATACCGTGTCTTCAGCCAGCAGTCAATTGCACTGGGCATATGCAGGGCTCTTGTAATAAAATATGCAAATACTTATGTAATATGTAAAATATCCTTCTTTTATTAAAATTTTTATTTTAGCAGCTTAATGTGATCTGGAAAAAAATATTGTGTTTTGTTATAGTTTTCTCGGAGAGGACACAAAAAAGTTATGGATTTGCAAAGGAAAACAAATTATTTTGCAATATCACAAACTAAAATGCATGCTGGCAACATTTAAAAAAATGTATATTTTATTATAGTAGTCTCACCATAAGTTGATGTATGTATGTAGGTCACTGACTGATATTGGTATGTATATATTTATTTACTTGTGGGAATGTTTTATTAGTGTACTGTATGCATATTTCTGAGTGTCATTGTTTAATGAGAGAGTGTTTTTAGGGGACGTTGGTTTAGACTGTAAGGATAGAGTGTGTGTAAGCGAAAGAGGGCGTTAGGAATGATTGGTGACTGTCCTTTACCACGCAGTGCTGTGCTGTATGTCCTCTTTTGGGGACGGATCAGGGCTGCTGTTGCCATAGTGATTCTGGGTCACTTACCGGTTTTGAAATGCGTTGAGAGACCAGTAGACACTTTGATGTATCACAATTTTCGAAATGTCTTGATGTAATTGACATTGGGGGTTTTAAAATAAAAGTTTTATGAATATTCCATTTCTGGATAATTATATAAAAATTATCATAGCTACCATGGCAACAGCAGGGATACATTAAGACATGCTTGTATTGTGTATACGCAAGAGTAGCTCTCTATTCTATTACAATAGAGCTTTAGTGTATTACTAAAGACTCATCTTGGTCAACCCAAGGCTACATACACAAAATGTAGCCTATATTTATTACACAGTCCGACAAAATGTCTAAAAAAGAGAAAAACTAAAACTGTAATAAGGGTAAATTACACTGTTTTCGACTAAATTTTTTTAAACAGTTTTTGAAAGTGATACCGTTTTCATCTCCGTGTAAATTACAAAAACAAATCTGAAAACCGTGCCGTAATGTTCAGTCTATAGGCGTGTAGCGTTTCTTTACAAACTGACATCGCCAACTACAGGCCTGACAGCATAATGCAGTGTTTTTAGTCGTTTTGACAATGTTGTCGTCTGTATGAGAAAAAACACTAAGGAAAAACTTTCTTTTCCATTTATGTACATCACTGTCATGTAAGCGTACCCTAAATAAATAATAGGATTAAAATAAATAAATTCGATTAAACCTTTTTGATTATTTTTTACAATGATTTGTGGTAATTGTTCTTAAAGGGTTAGTTCACCCAACAAATAAAAATAATGACATTTATTACTCACCCTCATGCCGTTCCACACCCGTAAGACCTCCGTTCATCTTCGCAACACAAATGAAGATATTTTGGTTGAAATCCGATGGCTTAGTGAGGCCTGCATAGCCAGCAATGACATTTCCTCTCTCAAGATCCATTAATTTACTAAAAACATATTTAAATCAGTTCATGTGAGTAAAGTGGATCAATATTAATATTATAAAGCGACGAGAATATTTTTGGTGCGCTAAAAAAACCTAAATAACGACTTATATCGTGATAACCGATTTCAAAACACTGCTGCATGAAGCTTTGGAGCGTTATTAATCAGCGAGTTGAATCATGATTCGGATCGCGTGTGAAAACGCCAAACTGCTGAAATCACGTGACTTTGGCGCTCCGAACCGCTGATTCAACACACTGATTAATAACGCTTCGAATCTTCATGAAGCAGTGTTTTGAAATCGGTTATCACTATATAAGTTGTTATAAGTCATTTTTGGCGCACCAAAAATATTATCGTCGCTTTATAATATTCATATTGAACCACTGTACTCACATGGACTGATTTAAATGTTTTTAGTACATTAATGGATCTTGAGAGAGGATATGTCATTGCAGGCCTCACTGAGCTATCGGATTTCAAATTTCTTAAAGTATTCCGAAGATGAACGGAGGTCTTACGGGTGTGGAATGCCATGAGGGTGAGTAATAAATTACATTATTTTCATTTTTTGGTGAACTAACCCTTTAAAATCTATCAAATTAGATTACAATTAATTATATATTATATATATTAAATGACATTTAAATAAATTGTTATATATATATATATATATATATATATATATATACACTATATTGCCAAAAGTTTTGGGACGCCTGCCTTTACAACTTAAATGACATCCCATTCTTAATCTGTAGGGTTTCATATAGAGTTGGCTCACCCTTTGCAACTATAACAGCTTCAACTCTTCTGAGAAGGAAAAATTCATAATGTAACTTGAAACTAAATTATTCAGCACCTAAATTGGATCCTTTTACATTTTTTGTTGGGGGTCCCTTCACACACATTTTCTTGTTTTATACAAACACAATTGTCACCATATTACGTCTCATTTATCAAGTGTAATGAAAAATGACTTAATAGGATTTTTAGTGAGTGATGCAGGTATGACAGCAAAGCCCGAAAGCCTATTTCGCAGCTGGTTCCTTCGAGATTTTTGCGGTTTTATAATGAGGATATTCGATTTAATTGTAAAATAAAGGCTGTGATAAACATCCACACAACTTGACTATACTTTGAAGTTTAATATAAACTTAAATCGAAAAGCCTTTAGGAAAATCTCGAAGAAACAGCAGCGAATTAGACTTCCCGTTCTGACGTCATATAATTTGCCACGTGCACGACCACTTTGTTTGTTTTTAGTTTTTCGACAGTTAAAAGTATATTATATCTTACATAATTTGATACCAGGGCTGATACTTTGTTTAAATTTACTTTGATTTTTCAGTTTCCAGGCTTAACACCTGGAGTGACACCTGTGACACTGACATAGGCTGTAGCTACTGTAGTACAGTGTCTCTTTTTGTGTCGTGAGCTTATGTTCGGGCTAGAGCAAGAGCTGGTGAGTCGTAAGGTGCTGTTTACAAGCCATTGTAAGATATTAGAAGCATGACATTACTACTTGAACCTTCCGCTATTCACTTGATGTAAATATCCATGATCCTATGATATCGCTGAGGATTGCATTGTTGAGTAATGCGCCCGTTTGAGGTTTCTGACTGAATAGAAATCTCTACAGTGGATTATTCCCATCTGTGTGCCTTCAAATGTGGCCTGCAATATTTCATCCGCGTTATACTGACCTTGTGGAGCATTAGAGCCATGACCGTTCCTACTTTCCTGCCCAGCTCACCAAAGAGAGATAATAATGAGGTAATCAGACCATCTATTTATGTACAGAATCGGTCACACATCAATTATACGGGGTGCATGGCCCATTTACTGTAATGTCACACTTGCTTTAGGTTGGGTAGTATTTCCCAGGCCTAGTATTCACTGTAGCAATATGTTCAAAGTCTTTTCAATTCCATTTTTTGTATTACTATACCTTTTACTTTATCTCCTAGCATAGTGCCAAAAAATGAAATGGTATGATAGATAGCTATAATTTTACTGTTGTTGTTGCATCCGCTTGTAGTTCAAACAGTACATGCTGCTGGCAACGGCAGGGTCGTGGGTTTGATTTCCAGGGAATGCAAGAACTGAAAAGCCTTGAATGCAATGTCATGTGCTTTGCATAAAAGTGTCTGCAAAAATGCATAAATATATAGTGTAAAGTAAAAGTGAGATTATTCAAACTCAAAATCAAAATTGAACTTGCTGAATGTATTTCCATACTTATTTTCAGAAATGTCCACATTTCCTGGCAACACTTTACAAAAAGTTCAAGGTGTTAATAATAGTTCACGATGCACTTGGAGGATGACATGCAAATCCGTGAAGTGTTCCATTTTTTATTTTTTTTGGACTGTTAAACATATTCTGTTGAACTGTAATATTTCTGATACTGCTATAAAACGCTTTTATTCACAAACAAGTTTAAATGGAATATTTCAGAATGTATCACCTGTGAATGTATTTTAGACTTTCTATCTTATGTCCAGTTGAAATGTTTTATATAGTAATTAAAATTGTATGGATTGTGATATTGACCTTGTAGCCTAAATAGCCCTGATGATTAAGTTATTAAGTTAAAAACTTAATAAACAAACATACATGACATATAGTATTTATTAGTACTGTAAATGTTCATTTTCACATTTTCAATGTTACAAATTATAATTTAAATGAACATTAATCTAAATTCTGTACAAAGGTTCATTGTTAGTTCGTACAAGCAAAAACAAGCAAATTGTCAACCAAAAAGGAAATTAGACAAACTTTTTTTTTATTTTTCATTAAGAAATGACATTGGGGTCCATTTTGATTTCACATTGATTTTTAAGCTGGTTTTTGGAACATGGTGTATGATTTGTGCTTGTTTAAGCCCAGGCAGCAACATAGGCCCTGTCCCAAATGGCACCCTAAACCCTTGCAGTCTTCCTACGAGTCCGCACTTCCATGACGTAACGCTGGTTTAACTGTCCGGAAGAAGTCTGCTGCAGAGTTCAGTGCGGTCTCTGCAAAAGTGCGCATCGAGGGCGCATATCAACCGCAAAGGGGGGGGGCGCTGGCGAGCACCCTACTAAGACCTAAAATGACAAATGGACTTAACGGACACGCACATGCGGCAGCCGTTGTAAGTCCCTAAGACCGAAAGTGCATATGAAGTGTGCCATTTGGGGCAGGGCCATAGTGGGCCGGATCTGGGCAGACATGTTGCTCTCTGGGAGGTGGTCTACCAACTATACTCAGCTTGACCAGTATGCTTTAACTTGTTATGCTCATCATCTAAACTAGTAATGTCCAGAATTGACCAGTTTAGACAAGCTTTTAAAGTGTCCGACCTTGTCTTGTCCGTGAAACTGACTCTTGGTTGTCTTATTCTAGTTCTCTCGCTTTCCTCCTTCACTGCGTTCCACAGTTTGGCAAGAGATCATGACACTGATCAACCTCTCGCAAATTAAAACCTAGCTAATTAGCCTGACTGTCACTCTAACCGCCGTGTGTGTGTGTGTGTGTGTGTGTGTGTGTGTGTGTGTGTGTGTGTGTGTGTGTGTGTGTGTGTGTGTGTGTGTGTGTGTTCATGTCTGAGTGAGAAAGATTGACTGGATTTGCATCAGAGTAATTCAGTTATTGTAATTCAGGGAGACGTGTTGCCCCCCCTGCCTCTCTGACAAGAGTCCGTCTGCTAGACTTCATCATGAACTCTTCTCACATCATAGCCTTTAGATAAACCCTCATTAGCTCATTGACGCATAAAGCTGTAGTAATAAAGTTTCCAAGTGAATAAATGGTGCAGAATCAGCCAATATATGATTAAATGTAATTTTTAATGAAAGAATTCTTATTTTATAACCTTTTAGAGTAATTGACCCAGTGGTTCACCTCAATGTACCCATTCCTACACCAACATTAAAGTGCACCCCTATTATGGTTTTTTGAATATTCCCTTTCATGCAGTGTGTAATATAGCTGTTTGTGAATGTAAACGTTCTGCAAAGTTGTGAAGTCGAAAGTGCACAATAATTTAAGTTATTGTCTCCCAAAAGAAAGAAAACACCTATACATGTTTCGAATCCCACTGCGTGACGGCTCTACGTCCCTAGAACAGACATTCGCATAATGGATTCGCATAACTTGACCCGCCCACAAATACGTCATTTTACTAAATATAGGCAGGATGGTAGCAGAGTTACCAGATCAGTGGCCGAGGCCATAAACAGAGGGGCGTTTTTCACTTTTCACTCCGATTGGGCCACGTCACAGTGTGGGTAGGGTTTAGGGGTGGGGTCGGGTCGGGTGAAGGGGATCATTTTCATTGCGTGATTTATAAACACTCATCAGTTTGAAAACACCCGCAAATTTAGAAACGCCCACATTTTTTCCGCAGAGACCCCATACTCCATTTTACTGATGACTGCTTCTCAAATCTCAGAGTTCAACGCGGGATTTGCAAAGTGCTTGCCCTTGAAAGATGGCTCAGTACTCCTTTTATTTGGACCAGCTTGCCCATCAGAATCACAACCTGTAACTATGATTAATTACCCTTTAAAAATTAAACCTATTTCAACTTAAAAACTTAAGTTCAGTTGGAGCCTTACATTTTTTAGTTAAATCAACTTAAAAGTATGAGTCATTTCAACTCAATTTACATTAAACTGACTTACAATTTTGGGTTGAATCTTGTATAACTTAAATTTAAAATTTGAATTATTTTGATGAGTTAAATTAACTTAAAAACATATGTTGTCATAACTTATTGATCCTATCTTTTTTTTTTACAGTGTACTGATGTATATATTTTCTACCGGGTTTTCAAAATATGTAGTTTTGTATTTTATATTAAGTTCATTACTGTCTTACTTAAAAGCTACTGAAAATCAGCTGTGGGCCACTATTACCTAAAACTGTCTATTAATGCAGATTGTCTGTCATTCTTACTACTTTGAATAAAGATAAAGGATGGAGCAAGATTTGTTTTACAAACTTTAATGTTACATCAGTCATTCACGTTAGTGCTCAGCTAATGTATGCGCTGTTATTGATACCATTCCGCATGTGCAGCAATAAATTAGAAATATACACATGGGTTTGTTGATGGATGTACACTTGATGGTGAGGAATTACAGTTGCTACATCTTATAATGTACCTCTAACTGAGTATCGTATCATAGAAACATCCTGCTCAAGTCGTCCTTGCAATGGAGGTTCAGGTTGAATGATTAGTTCTTCCCATGTTTCATCATCGGACTTGCGCTTGGATTGATATGGTAAAATCGAAGACTGTTTTTACCTGAGTTGAAGTTCAGTTATGGTAATAATGGACGTTTAGCTTCTGACACAAGCGGTAGACAATCAATCAGACCAATCAATCAGAGCAAAGCAGGCTCACGGAAAGGAGGGATCCAGAGAGACTGATTCATCCAAGTTGTTTGAGAATCATTCAACACTGTGTTGATGTGTAATGTATATTATGAGAAAATGAAAGTGTTTTTGACCTGCATGATGCATGTAAACCTGCTGTAGGAGACCTCAAAAACAAAACTAGGAGTCTTTAAAATAGCATAATAGGGGCACTTTAAGAAGATTCCTGAGTTGTCTTTAATTTCTTTTATTTATTTGATTACATTTAGCCTCTTATTAAAAGACCAAAAACATCACACCCTGCCTTTGATGGAACGGTTAGAATTTATTTATTCATAAGGACTAAAATTCTTTGGACATATGATATTTTTAAATAAAATAAGTGTTTTAATTGGACAGGAAAGAAGTGTCTGGAATAGTTGTACAGTGTGTTAAAAAAAAAGAAATGGGGTTTGAATAAACTAAGGGTACATGACATGCATCAGATTAAGATGCATGTACATTTGTAATGCTTGTTCTTCACACATTTATGCATTTGGCAGAAGTGACTTTGTATTTAAGGTAAACATGTTATCAGTTCATGGCATGCATGCATCAAACTCGTGAGCTTGCTGTTTCTGGTGTCATGCTATACTGTTTGAGCTACAAAAATCCATACAATAATAAGCTATGTTGAGAAAATATAATTTAGGTATAAATTACTATAAATTAGGTTGCTGTTTTAACAGTCCACAGAACTACAGAATTTTATTAAAGATAAAGTATTAAAGTGATTTATTATTTTCTATAGGTTTAACCCTCTATGGCATAGTGTTGCCCTCAGGCAACAAACTACCTTTTTGGACCTCACACCGCCCCTTTAAATTTTTTTTATATTTTTTTTAAATATATAATATCACCTGACATGTCTGTTCAATGAAATGATGGGCTGAAGTGGGTGTGACTTTCTGTTTGGGGGTGGAGCAGTCCTTTCATGAAGCAAAGCCATATGGGACACAGTGCCATCAATTGGTTGGATAGATATCACTTTTTAACGTTTAAATTTAAATAAATTTATTAAAAAATATATATATATGCATGTGCATCAGCATGTAAAGAAGTATGTTTGATTGTTTAAATATTTATTTTGTTTTTATTTATATATTAAAACTGTGTTTTTTTGTTTGTTGCCTCAGGGCAACACTGTGCAGTTAGACCACTTTTGTTCAGGCAATATCATAGTGTTAGTACCATATGGTGCATTCAAGTCTTCCTGGGAAGTTTGTTTTTACACGTTCAGAAAACTCAAAGAATGTGGATTATGAGTATCATTTATGTTTTTTATTATTATTATTAACACCGATCAGGCATAACATTATGACCCTAATATTGTGTTGGTCCCCCTTTTGCTGCCAAAACAGCCCTGACCCATCGAGGCATGGACTCCACTAGACCCCTGAAGGTGTGCTGTGGTATCTGGCACCAAGATGTTAGCAGCAGATCCTTTAAGTCCTGTAAGTTGTGAGGTGGGGCCTCCATGGATTAGACTTGTTTGTTCAGCACATCCCACAGATGCTCGATTGGATTGAGATCTGGGGAATTTGGAGGCCAAGTCAACACCTCAAACTCGTTGTTGTGCTCCTCAAACCATTCCTGAAGCATTTGTGCTTTGTGGAAGTGTGAAAGAGTTAAAGAGGCCACAGCCACCAGGGAATACTGTTTCCATGAAAGGGTGTACATGTACTGCAACAATGCTTAGGTAGGTGGTGCATGTCAAAGTCACATCCACATGGATGGAGGACCCAAGGTTTCCCAGCAAAACATTGCCCAAAGCATCACTGCCTCCGCCACCACGCCTTCTTCCCATAGTGCATCCTGGTGCCATGTATTCCCCAGGTAAGTGACGCACACGCACCCGGCCATCCACGTGATGTAGAAGAACATGTGATTCATCAGACCAGGGCACCTTCTTCCATTGCTCCGTGGTCCAGTTCTGATGCTCACGTGCCACTGTTGGTGCTTTTGGCGGTGGACAGGGGTCAGCATGGGCACCCTGACGGGTCTTTTTATGATAGATATATTATCCCCGAGCTCCCAAAAAATGGGGTGAAATATTTTTTTCCCTAAAAAATAAAAAGTCATGCCATAGAGGGTTAAATGCATCTACGGTCAATTTTTTTATTTTTATTTTCTCATAATATCCATTGATGCATCTCCTTTTTTTCTCACAGTGTCTGAAAAGGTCCGGTCCGATCTAGGATCTGGCCTCTCTAAACCCCGCCTTCCTGAGATCCTACACTGCTCTGATTGGTCAGACTCAGTATGTTGTGATTGGTCGACCACTTACAGCCTGTGTCGGAAACAAAATGTCCATTACCATATCTGAATTTTAGCTCTGGAGGCTTGAGACATGTCCACAAAACAAACAACTCTTCCAGGCCTCAGCTACAACTACAGCGTTTGAGGGTCAAAGTAGGACCATAGGCTGGCATTATGCAAATCTGTTACCAACGACGACTCGTTCCAGGCAGTTCAGAATCAGTTCTTTCTTTTGGGAGACAATAACTCCATTTATCATTTATCTTTGAAACTTTGCAGACCTTTTACATTCACAAACAGCTATATTTCACACTACATGAAAGGTAACATCCGAAAAAGCATAATAGGGGCATCTCTGTAATTTGTATAAGCAACTTGATTATCAAGTATACTGTAGTTGCATATTTTAATAATCCTTTGTCCATCAGTTATGTTAAATAGGTGCTCAATTTGATATATATTTTATGCAATTTAAAACCTTAAAGGAACACTCCATTTTTTGGAAAATAGACTCATTTTCAGTTAAACAGTTGAGTTTTACAGTTTTCTTATCCATTCAGCCGATCTCACTGGGTCTGGCGGTAGCACTTTTAGCATAGCTTAGCATAGATCATTGAATCTGATTAGACCGTTAGCATCTCGCTCGAAAAAATGACCAAAGAGTTTCGATATTTTTCCTGTTTAAAACTTGACTCTTCTGTTGATACATCATGTACTAAGGCCGATGGAAAATAAAAAGTTCATAAACATGAACATAAAAAGTTTCTAGATTCGTGATAATCAAGGAACTTTGTGCCGTACCATGGGTGCAGCGGCGCAATGATATTACACAGCACCATGACAACCTGCTTGCACATAGAGTGTGCTGGGGACTATTTTCAGGCGCTGCGTAATATCATTGTGCCGCTGCACCCATGGTACGGCACAAAGTTCCTTGATTATTAGATTAGATCAGATTAGATTCAACTTTATTGTCATTACACAAGCAGGGCTGGACTGGTAATCTGGCATACCGGGCATTTTCCCGGTGGGCCGACGCACTTTAGGGCCGATACAAGGTTATTTATTAAATTTTTTGCCACGGACTGGCCCATCATGCAGGGACAGCGGCCCATTGATTTGTCTTCTGAATTGACAGGCCAAAGCGAGAGAGACCTTCCCTCCTCCATAGACTGTGTCCATATTAGGCGCTGTTTAAAAATTTGGGCGCATGAAACTGCAAAAGGCGAATATCCGCGCAACAGCGCTGCCGCCGACGAACGTGCGCTGCGTTTCTGCTGCTCTATGAAGTGATGAACCGGCACTTTGACTCCGAGTGTTGTTTTATACAATCGTGTGATATGGGAAAATTAAAGGTTCTGTGGTGAATCAGCTGAAAACAGCCGCGACCATGTAAATACATCACGAGGTAAATTGGAAAACAATACACACAACTACAAACTTGTCACTCTACACTCTAAAAAAAAAGTCTCGTAATCATTAGGGAACCTTTTTTAGTGCTATATAGCACCAATTTTGGTGCTTCAGTGGTTCTTCAGAGGTGCTATATAGCACCTTAGTCAAAGAACCGGTGAAGAACCTCTGAAGAACCGGTGAAGAACCTCTGAAGAACCGGTGAAGAACCGCTGAAGAACCACTGAAGCACCAAAAATGGTGCTATATAGCACTAAAAAAGGTTCCCCTATGATTACGAGCCAAGAACTATTTTTGGTGCCATATAGAACCTTTTTTTTTTTAGAGTGTAGCACAACCAAATTCAATAGTTTATTATTTATTTATTTTCGAAACCATACACCTTTGGTAATGAGGAGCATGATTTTACCTGTTTTACCATGCCCATACAGTTAAATGAAACTGACCTACAGTTAAACTCAGTTAAAATGTCATTACACTCTAAGGTTCTTGGCTCGTAATCATAGGGGAACCTTTTTTAGTGCTATATAGCACCAATTTTGGTGCTTTAGTGGTTCTTCAGCGGTTCTTCAGAAGTTCTTCACCAGTTCTATGACTAAGGTGCTATATAGCACCTCTATAGAACCTTTTTTTTTTTTAGAGTGTAGGGTAATTAAATTATAATTCAACAAAACAGCTTTAAAGCCTGGATCCCATGCATTAAAGGGATAGTTCACCCAAAAATGAAAATTATGTCATAATTTACTCACCCTCAAGTTGTTCCAAACCTGTATGAGTTTCTTTGTTCTGCTGAACACAAAAGAAGATATTTTGAAGAATGTTTGTAACAATTTGTTACTAACAAAGCAGATAGAGCAACAATTGACTACCATAGTAGGAAAAAAATACTATGGTAGTCAATAGTTGCTCTATCTGCTTTGTTACAAACATTCTTCAAAATATCTTCTTTTATGTTTCACGGAAGAGAGAAAGTCATACAGGTTTGGAACGACAGGCCCTAAAGCCCTAACCCCAGTTAAAACATTCAAGAGGAACTCATGGGCCGGATGGGCTGAATTTGCCGGGGCCTAATTTTAGCCCCAGTCCAGCCCTGTACACAAGTACAGGTACAAGGCAACGACATGCAGTTTAGGTCTAACCAGAAGTGCAATAGCAGCAAGTGCAGGATATACAATGGTTGAATAAGTGCAGGACATGGATATGTACTGAATATATATATATATATAGAGAGAGAGATGGTTATTACTATAAACATAATTTACAGGTGAATATGTACAGTGAATAAATATACAGATGGTTATTACTATAAACAGAATTGACAGGTGAATATGTACTATCAATATAATATAATATACAGATGGCTATAACTATAAACAGAATTTTACAGATAGAGGTATACAATGATATGTTAGGCTAAGATGAGGAATATAGCAGTGGATTAATGTAGTGCAATAAAGTATGGACAGAAGCTATCCGAAAAAAGTGTGAAAGTGCAGTGGAAAGTGATTGCATATTACAGTTAGAAGTACAGTGCAAAATGCAAATGTAAACAGTAGGTATTGTAAATAACAGTCGTCAGTGCAAATGAGCATAATCCAGTTAAGGTATTGTAGTGCAAGATGCATAAGTAAACAGTTGTTACTGAAATAAACAGTCGGTAGTGCAAATTGACATTCAAGTTGTGCAAATAACAAAGTGAAGGCAGATGTGAGAGGGGAGAGTTAGCAGTATATGAGGGAAGTGGATCAACGAGGGTTAGAGTTCAGTAAAGAGACAGCTCTGGGGGAAAAACTGTTCTTTAGTCTGCTGGTCCTGGTCCGGAGGCACCTGAAACGCCTGCCGGAGGGCAGGAGAGAAAACAGTCTGTGGGCTGGGTGAGAGGAGTCCTTAAGGATGCTTCGAGCTCGATGCAGACAGCGTTTCCTCTGGATGTGCTCGATGGCAGGTAGTGGAGTCCCTGTGATGCGCTGGGCAGTTTTACGCAGGAATGAGAGTATAGTTTCTAGCCATATCGGTCTAGAAAATCGCAACTTTTCATTTTCCGTCTGTCTTAATGCATGCTGTAACTACAGAAGAGTCACGTTTTAAATAGAAAAAATATCGAAACTCTTTGGTCATTTTTGAGCGAGATGCTACCGGTCTAATCAGATTCAATGATCTATGCTAAGCTATGCTAAAAGTTCTACCGCCAGACCCAGAGATCGGCTGAATGGATTCGAAAACTATTTTCAAAAGAGCGGGGTGTTCCTTTAACTGAAATAACATTTTGTAAATAGACTAACACCAAACTGATGGGCAGAAAGATGGCATAGTGTAATTATTTGCCAACTACAAGAATGAATTGATAGTACATAGTTTAAGGTTACGTTTCCCACAGAGATTAAGCAAACAAAGGGGCTCTTGTGGTCTTAGTGAAAATACGGGCTAATGTTGAGCACAGACATTTAAAGACTGTAATTAGGTGGTGATTACCGGAATGAATCTCACTGAACCCCATGATGTGAGCTCCTACTGTAGCCAGTAACGAATGGCAAAAGGTCACTGTCTCTCACAGCATATTGTTAAAAAGACATCTTTATCAGTACTGACTGGAGGCTTTGTGAACATTTAGGGGTGTACATTTGCTCTTTCAGACCTCAACCGCCTGATTTGCTTTAATGGATGCTGTGTATAATTATGAGATTGTAGATGATCGAAGGTTAACCAAGCAGTTTTACACCTAAAAAAATGAAATTACTTTCACTAGATACCTGTATGTTTAAAAGGATGCACCCTTGCAGTGGAATAAAGAAGGGCAAAGCCAAACATGATGCTGCATTTACACTGAAATGATGAAGACCACTGTTCTGTATCGTTTGTTTAGGAAGGTGAATAAGAACCTGTGAAAATAAATGGGTTTGTTTTGATCATCTAACCTTCCGTGAACCTCACAGGGTATTAGTAAGTAAGATAGCAATATAGGGAGCATGTACGCTCAGTCTGAAGGGCACTTTACACTAAACAAATATATCACTAGTATATCACTAAAGCTTTGCCATCACAGGAATAAATTACATTATGCCAGTTACGCTTTTTCGTAAGTTGAATATGGAAGGTGGTCTGGCGGCAGCTGGATATTTTACTTTATAAAGTTTTAAATGTGGATATTTTTCTTAAACGAACCCATCGATTCGCTTCAGAAGGCCTTTATTACCCCACCAGAGCTGTGTGGGTTACTTTTATAATGGATGGATGCACTTTTCTGGGCTTCAAATTTTGGGCTGCCATTCACTGCCATTATAAAGCTTGGAAGAGCCAGGATGTTTTTGGATAAGACGACTTGTATTCGTGTGAAGAAGAATGTCATATACGGATGGCTTGAGGGTGAGTAAATCATGGGGTAATTTTCATTTTTGGGTGAACTATCCCTTTAAGTAGGCAAATGTCTATGATTGGATCATTATGGCAGTGATTATTATGTTTCTAGCATATATGCTTAGCAACAGTTCTTCTTAAACCACCATGTAGGAAGACACATCATGGTCATATTCCAGGATGACAATGTCAAGGTTCATCAGGCTCAAATTATGAAAGAATGGTTGGGAGGAAGCATGAAGAATTATTTTTACACATGAACTGGCACAATTGAAAGTCTTTGGGATGTGCTGGAGGAGACTTTACAGAGTGATTGCACTCTTGCATTGCACTACAAGATCTTGACCAAATTTTTTTCACAACATTTATTTCCATCAAGAGGTGCATACATTTGTGGTGAAGATCTTGTATCATGCTTAAAACAATAATCACTGCAATAATTATCCAATGATAGACTCTTAATCATTTGCCTATTTAAAAGTGTCATGAACTGGCTTTTTAAAAAAATGTTATACTGTTGTCTGAGGTCAACTTATGATGTTCGCGTGGTTTTTACATTCAAAAAACATCATAATGAATAAGTAATAGGCTATTTTCTGCCATGGTTTTGAGGCTCTCTGAAAAACGCTCAGTTTTGATGGGTGTGCCGCACTCACTGAAGACTTGGAAGTAAACGCCCACAGTTAGGATTGGATAAGGTTTGCATATTTAATGAGCTTCAGCTCCCCTCATTACATGTGGAAATTGTTTTGAAAGCGTCTGAGGAATCGCTCACAGGACTCGCAAAATATCTTTATCAAACAAACACAATACTTCATCTCTCATCCACCCGCGATTGATTGGAATGTTGTTTCTGTATTACTTGGTCGGCCCGATCATCAGTGAATATAACCGCAAACCATACACACACACACACACACACACGCATGCAAGAAAGGAATCTTATTTCACTATAGCCTGTCTGAAAAACATATATCCCCGGGACTTTGGGCTTTGCGAGCTGGCGTTACAAGTCCGAGTCTGATCACGAATGAACCAATAACACCTTCTCCAGCCTGTGACCGCTTGCTAAGGTATGTAATCAATAGATATCAAATGATCTGTAACAATGCAATACTAACACATATAAAAAAAACATGTTTTACTCACATAAGTGTGTTGCACCGTTCCTGTCGGATCCAATATAGAAGGCACAGCATTGTGTTTTAATCTCAATATGTCTGCAAATCCAGTTTCGACCTGTATCTTGTATACAGTCGATTCTGCGGTGAAATGAAGCGAACAACCCTATACCTAACCCGGCATCGTTTAGCTCCACGAGTCGGTGGGCGGGCTTGAGGCGGTGCTTCTGCATTCTATTACGCCAGTGGTCGACATATTCTGAGATCTCTCGTTTTCTGGGCCTGGTATCTTTAAAAGCTTTTCTTTGACTAACAAGTTTTCAGCTCTGAAACTTACTGGATATTCTTATATCACGATGAACTTTTATTTACCAAAGGCTCAAAGGAAAGTTGATTTCTCAATTCATCACGACTTTTGTTTTGGCCAGGCAGTGTATATTCAAATGATCAGTTATTTTAAATTGTAATATAATATATTACTGTTTTACTGTATTTTTCACACTACCACAATTTTTGAATGGTAGTGTGCTTATATATTCATATTATATTTATGTATGTAAACAAGTATTTCATCTCAATGAAAACCTCTAATCTGTGTTTGATGACATTGCAGGTCACTGAATGAATTGAATCAGCAGCTGACCATGAAGGAAGCACTGCATAGGAACCCTGCAAAACATATAGCTAAGCAAACAATTATATATGTTGTTATAATAGCACATCATAATTTGCATACAGTGCACTTTATGTTGCTAACTTTTGTTAGTCCGATTTTTTGTTTCAATCTGCTCCTTAGTTCAGTAGTCACTGCCCAGGGAGCTGGCCATTTCTAGTGGATTAAAGGGATAGTCCACCCAAAAATGAAAATTAGCACATAATTTACTCACCCTCAAGTCATCCGAGGTGTATATGACATTCTTCTTTCAGACGAATAAAATCGGAGTTATATTACAAAAGTCCAGGCTAATCCAAGCATTAGAATTGGATTTATAGTTGCTTTATAGTTGCTTGTTTTTGAAGTCCATAAAAAGTGCATCTGTCCGTCAAATAACGTGCTCCACGTGGCTCTGGGGTGTTAATAAAGGCCTTCTGAAGCGAATCGATGCGTTTGTGTAAGAAAAATATCCATATTTAAAACTTTATAAAGTAAACTTTCGGCCGACCGCCTTCCCTGTTCAATTTATGGGAAAAGTGTTGAAAGTTCCCCTGCCGATCGAAAGAATAACTCGACCAGGTCCGCTCGTCATGACGTCACGTACGCATCTTGAGTTTCACTGTCAACATTCAACTTCCACAGAAGGCGGTCGGTCGAAAGTTAACTTGATGAAGTTTTAAATATGGATATTTTTCTTACACAAACGCGTCGATTCCCTTCAGAAGGCCTTTATTAACACCCCGGAGCCGCGTGGAGCACGTTATTTGACAGACAGATGCACTTTTTATGGACTTCAAAAACAGAGCAACTATAAATCAAATTCTAATGCTTGGATTAGCCTGGACTTTTGTAATATACCTCCGATTTTATACGTCTGAAAGAAGAATGTCATATAAACCTAGGATGACTTGAGGGTGAGTAAATAATGGGCTAATTTTCATTTTTGGGTGAATTATCCCTTTAAGATTATTGCTAGTCTCTGAATTGGTGTTCATGATATATTTATTCACAACAGGTAATGAGATGCAGCACAAAAAAAAGGGTTTTATAAAGTGCGATTTAAAGTAAAATTACAGCTGCTCATGTGCTTTAAATGGAATAAAGTAGTGGCTTTCAGGTGCACTAGCAGAGCTGCAATGCTTTTCACACATGACAGTGTCACAGGTGTGTTAAAAATGCTCCATCACTCCATCAAAGGCGCCTGCAAACAGGCTGTGATGGAGGAGGCCAGTGCAGGGTTGACGCGACCTGTTCTGAGTGACAGGTGCAGTCGGTCTGTGCCTAATAATGTTTCATATTCTTTTTTACTCCTTCAGACTTTTTTACATTTACATTCAAAGCAAAAATATATGGAAAAGGGTTTTAACATCCACATTTGCATGACAAAAAAGTGATGCTTTTTTGAGACTTGATCCCTTCAAAGAAATCGGATCTCACTGGATAGACCACCAAATGTAAACTAATGGAAAACACCCAAATGGCTTTATTATTACACTGACAAATGAGATTATCATAACGGTAAATGTCCACACCTTGGTGTCCATGCTCAGTGTGCACATATACAGTACATAAAAGGTATGCTAATGGTGCAGCAGGTGTATCTTTGAAAAGCTGTTACAATATTTTGCACATCTTAGAGACAGTTTAGACCATTTTGGTGAGCAAAAAAAAAAAAAAAAAACATGGGAATGGGACTGAAAGTGCTGACCTTTTACAATCATAGCAACTTTTTGGATGGTTAATTTACCTCAGTAGGGCAACTTCATTTACATTTTGGATGGCGAGTTTGGGTTTTAGGTTCAGTCTGAAACCAGAGTAGCTTTGCTTCTGCTGTATTGTTATAAAGACTAATGGATCTCCACATCAAAAACAATGTACAGTGAGACACAAAACTTTGGGACCACTGGTAAAAAGTATTATTATTTTTTATTCAAATGTGTTCATTATAATGATATCAACACCAGAAATTTGATCAAAAAGCTGATTTGAAGAAGAAGAAAAAAAAGGATGCTTTTTGTTATTAATCAGATGATTGTGCTCTCCGTCATGATTTGAGAAGGTTCCATTGTGGAGCCAAGGAGTTCACAAGATCCGTCATCTTTTTTTTAGTAGTAAAGTGCAGAATCTTAAATGTTTCTTAATCAGTTTTTGATTTCCAGGTTTAAATTTGACATCTAATCCCAGATTCAAACTTTTGGACTGCATTGTAAGATGTTGGCTGCTGTCTTCTAGTATGTTATAAGTCTCTGAGACCCAAACGGTCGGTTTCTTCTACAACATGCAGTTTCAGTTCAGCCCACCTCAATGTGTTTGTGCTTTTCTCACGAAAACACAACAGGACAGGAGACTTACCTTAAGCTCCACTAAAAGCACAATATGTGTCTGAGAAAAAAGTTTTTATTCTTTAAGAAATAAAACCATTTTTATTGTGCTCTTTGACATTTCCACCAGACATGAAAGCCCTTTGAAATCCATTCTTTTTCTCTTACAAGCAGCCCATACATGTGGCTGTTTTCAGGCTGCTGTACATTCACCAAGTCATTTTCAACTTACTTTCAGTGTCCATGGAAAATCTGGAGTGCTACAGTTTGCAGTATAAGAGATGACAATCAACTCAACAGACCCATTAATGAGATACAGTGCATGTAAGTTGAACCTTTTAAAAGCACTGGGGAAATGTTTTTCAAAGATTTGAGTATGATGATCGCACAAATTAAGGGAAAGATCCGAGAAATCGTCTGGTTGTTTAAAGAAGACCTTGATGATTCCATTAATTATACAGACATTTTGATTAAATAATTATACTGTCCCTATTATCATGCATTAGTCCTTTCTTGTAGACGTTCATTTAGCTCTCACAGGAATTACCTGGAAACGTTTTAGACTTAATTGTAAAACAAAACAACATCTTCATGTTAGGTACAAGATGACAGTGCATGTTCAGCATCAGGCCGCCGTGGAGACACAAGTTCCAATTTCAGAAGAATAAGCAATACATCTTTTCAGTATGACAATGGCATTCACAAAATCAGTTGGCGGAATGAAATTGTTCAACATGTTACCTCGACCTGACAAAATTCTAAAACGATCCACTCGTGTTTTGGGATAGTGGATATGAAGGTTAAAAAAAAACAACATTGTGCACTCTAGGCCTTAATATTTGGTTGACAACATTTCTGTCAAGTATTTGACATGCACTTTGATTCAGATATAATTTAAATGTCATGTTATTTCACTCCATGAAGCAAGGTGTTGTAATGTCTGGTTTCACAGTACAGGTCTTAAAATTTGCTTCCTCCAAATTTAGAGGCCAATTCCATTGTTCCAATCAGTGGAATCTAAATTGTCTATCAGCATTAATGGCGGTGAGAATTATGCTATTAGGGCTGCCTAGATCAGCGCTTTAGACCTGGATTAACAGCCGTAGAAGACATAGCTCTGTTGAATCTCAGTAAAAAAACAAACCCCAGGACTGATTTAACAAGGTCTTGGGGTTCACAGTGGTTTAAAGTAGGCATGTAGTAGCAATAGACAGAAATATTTCTGAAGGTCTTGCAAACAAGAATCAAACTGGGTTTGAGGCTGAACTAGGCCCAAAATATTGTAAAAGTGATGTTGGAGAAAAATAGTTTTACAACACAGTACATTCATTCTCCATTGTGCTGGACTTGTGTTGAGTTGGTGGGTTCAGTTTTCTCAGTAGCACTGCTTGAAGATCTGTTTATGAAATTAAACCATAGAAAGCCAGTTTCACCTGCACAGCTGTGTCTGTATGCAATCACATTGCAGGTGTAAGTCTCAAAGACTTGAAACATTCATTGTATGTTGGAAAATGTAAACTTTACAAAAAATGAGCGGAGAAAGCATTGAGAGAAGTCGTTTTAAAATCCAGTAGAGGTGTGCTTCTGTAGCAAATTCAGCAGTTGTCCTTTGAACAGTCGCTAAAGAAGAAGAAAAAAGAGCGTTTTCAAAGTTGCACAGTCTGTATAAAAACCTATGGTTGGGGAGAACAGTGTTCGGCAGACATTTTGAGTTGTATGTTTTTCCAAGTACACAACAGTCAATACTGTCACAGGACACGGCCATGCGATAACCAAAGAGTAATTGTAATAATAAGAAGAATCAATCTTAACAGTAATACTACTAATCAATGATGGTCATGATGATGAGGAAGATAATATAATAGTAGTTTATTGTTATTTCCAATATATAAAAATCAAATGTTGAGTTGAGGTTAATACTGTTAAAAGTTTTCTATTCTTACCACTTGGCACGTACACTCACTGCAAGATCTACAGTATCTTGTATTTAGTTTTCATTCTCGAACAGAATGATTGAAAAGAGCTAGCAATACTTCTAAGCTATTTCTCTAAAAGTGAGTGCTTGCTTGTCACTTGCTTAACGTCGATACTGGCTGGTTTGGTCCAGAGATTTGTGTAGTCTTCTTTAATCTGATGAGCTATAAAAATGGCAATCATGATTTCTGCTGAGCAGAGACCCCTTTCCAGTAGTCCAGAATGTCATGTAGGTCCTCATCTTTGGCAAACTGTACTTTCCTCCTTAAAGCATGACCTGCTGCAATGTACTCTTCCTCATCCCTATGACGTTTGCGGTGGAGTTTAAAACGTTCCCACAGGTTAAAAGAAGGCCTACAGCTGTACTCAGGACTGGAATAGCCACTTAGGTTGTGGTACTGCGGTGAGAGCTGGGAATAGGACAGCTCCCGTGGTCTTGAGCGCGTCAGCGGCTCCAGAATGGATGACTTTCGGCTCCCAGACACCTCTATCGACTCCTCTATATGGTGGGGACCAGGGTAGGAGTGCCTATGCTCACTGTACTGTCGTATCCGCTCCGCCTCTGCCCTCAGGATCGCAGCGGCTGGAGTGACTGTTATGATTCCTGACTCATCGAGCGGAGACGCCTTCTCAATATATTTGGACTCGGATCTGTAAGCTCCTTCAGAGCGGAAAGAGCGTGGACTGCGCAGCGAACCACTCGAGGACGTGCTTGCACGCTTTTGTGGCGCATCCATGCTGTGGTGCCTCTGTAGGGGATGATGGTACGCTCCTTTGTACACTGGAGACAGAAAACCAGACTTGCCTGGTGGATGTTCTGATATGAGGACTAACTGCGGCTCCGCTGTGGATACGGCACCAGATTTTGCGGCCTGGAATGATGTCGAATCGGATTTGAGTGCGTCGATGCAGTTGTTAATGATCTGGTTGACCTTGTCCACTTCTTTTGCAATGGTTGATATCTCTGCAACGGATCCCTGGCTAGTTTCTGATGGAGGAACGCTGCATTCCCTCAAACTTCGCTCTGGTTGCTCTGATCTCACTTCCATGTAATTCCCTTTTGAAGTTTTTGGTGTCCCAGAGATCTCTTGCATCTTGTATTGATCACTGTCACTGGCAGTTGGCAAGTATGGCATCCTTTGTACTGTTTCACCAGTGGACATCATTTGCTTTTGTGACAGCTGTGATATAGTCCCTTGTTCCAGTTCAGTTCCATATTTCATCTCAATCAAGTTTCTTTTCATCTTTTCCAGCTTCTTGCTCTTTGGCTCGTCTTGATGTTTGCGCTTTCTCAGGCAATAAAACACTACACCCAGTACGATGAGCATCCCAAAGAGACAACCGAGGATGGTCATAATGTAATGAGTGGCAGTTGACTCATTTGGCACACGTTCTTGCAATGTCCTTGTTCCTGTAGAGATGGTCAGGCAGGTGTGGTTGAATCTTAAGGAGTTACGAATAGATGCCACGCAATACGTGTAGTTAGTGTGAGATTTAAGGTTCTGTAACTCAATCTCTTCTCTCTGGCTTTTCAGGTTTTGGATGTCGGTGAAGAAGCTGTTATTGTACAGGACAAGAATGTACATTTTGCGGAATGGATTTGGAATCTGGATCATGATTATTGCACTTGTCTGGGTAACTTCTTTTAGTTTCATTAAAGGACGGGCGTCTGTATCCAGAAAGGTGGGACTGATGCTAATGGGCTCTTCTGGAAATGTCCCTGAGGAACAGTCATCAAGTCCGCAAGGGCTCAAATCAGGCAACATCGTGGGAGTGCTCCCGTCTGAAGAGCCGTGAATATACGGTGTCACATTGTCATTGTTGCAGACTGTGGAGAGTGCATGCAAAGCATTGCGATATCTTGGCATTCTGGGGTTCTGACTCAAGAGACTGTAGCCTGAAAATCCAGAGGGTGTGTCACACACCATCCGCTCACTTGTCCGGTTTGGGAACGCAACAAGCCAGCGCAGGAATCCAAACAACTCACATGAGCAACTGAACGGGTTTGCATAGAGCTCGCAGGTCGTGAGCTTCGATAGACCACGAAATGTTGCACCATCAAGCTGCTGAATCCTGTTCATGGAGAGGTCGATGTTTTCAATCGCAGGACACTCCCAGAAGGCATTGGCTGTGACGGTCTCGATCAGGTTAGCCTGAAGATAGAGGTACTGTAAGCGTCCCAAACCTCTCAGCATTCCCTCGGTCAAGTTCCTTAGCTTGTTAAAGCCAATCTGCAACACTTGGAGATTAAATTGGGCAGAGAAAGCCCCATCTTCAATGTAAGAGATGTCATTCTTGGTCAGATTCAGATATGTGAGATTGCCGAAGCGACTTAAGGAAGAAAAGTGGATGCTTCGAATCTTGTTCTCGTTGAGTCGCAGGTCAACAATTGTGCTGTTAATATGCAATGGGATATTTTCGTATGGTGGCTGGTTCTGGCTGCAGATTGCCAGCCATACAAATCCCTTTTCCCCTTCAATCAGCCAGCAATCACCCTGGACAACAGGCACTCTTGTCAATGAGAGGAACACAAGAGCCATAGCCCAGCAAAGTAAGGCACTGGTCACCATACCTCCTCCATGTCCACTGGACCCAGACGAAATGGACATCTGTGCTTCAGTCATATCTCCAGCTGTTTTTTTGTTTTGTTTGCTTACACAGGTTATTATCTTTAGCAGAATTCCACCAGATATTCAACAAGTCTTTGATTGTAATTGGATGTAATGTTGAAATCACATAGATGATTGTTCAGTGCTGTTAGGAATATCAGCTTCAGTAAAAAACTATTATTGTTTTTATCTTTTGTAGTGTATGCTTGGTGTCTTGTCACACTGGAATAGAAGTTTCACTTATGACCAGTCTTGTTTGTGTGCAGTAGCTTTTCAGATAGCGTATCTGAGCATTTCCATGCGTAGTCTCCCACAGGGCAGGAAGTGCTTGTGTTTTCCGAGGACCTCATTTCTCATCAGATTCCCACTCATGACCAGATTATCGTTTCGCGTCCTGCAGAAATAAGAAAGAACATGATTATTGATATTTGAAAAAACTAGGTCAAGTCCTAACAATACTCCTTCAGTGAGAGTTCAAATCATATAAATGTTTATATTTTGCTCAGCGCATTATGAAATAACCCACTTAACCAAACTTAATGTCATGGCGCTTTATAATTACATCCAAATGAACACCCACTACTTCGGGTCTACCTCAATTTCCAACTATTAACAGCGATACAGAGTGCATAAAATTGTCTAGTGGCGTTTTTAGAGCTATTTTTAAAAAGTCTTTGTTTAGCTGACGCCATGTTTTGCACCTACGAGAGCTAAAGTTAGCGCAGATCAATCACGCAGACACTCTTTCTCGCTTTCCGAGGCCAATTAACGTCTAACAGCTTAGCTCATCCTGATAACGCAAACACACACACACTCTAAAGAGAAGAGTTTACTTTTACGTCTAACCACCTTATTGGCTTATGAGACCCTCTACAAGGAAAATCCTTAAACTAGTCTGCATTTTTAATTACAGCGTGACTGAAATCAAATAAATGTTAAAGAAAGAACAACATAAAGTAGCTAAATGGTGTTTTACATGAGGAGTATATATTGCCAGTGCCTCTTTTTAAGTTTTGTTTGTATTCAAAAATTCCTGTGCTACAGTATGTGAGATAAAAATCCCTCAGAATGTATTGTAAAAGTGTGTTTGCATCTGTGTGCAGGGGACTAAAAACATGTCAGCCCAACATAATCCTTAACATAATTAAAGCACAGTGAAAAACCAATATATAATCATCATCAATTAGATAGTACTGGTGTTGTTATCTAATTGATGATGATGAATTGGATTTTCACTGAACTTTGATTCATCTGTTTTGACATTGAAAAGGCAGAACCACTAAATTACAGTATGTACAGTTATTGCGATATGAAAAAAACAAGTGAATAAAAATCACTTAAAGGAAGTAACAGGGTATATTTGATTGCATTTTTTACTGACTTGACCTCTACTGTATATACTGTACTGTACTGACCATGCATATAGCTGTAAAAGTTTTCACTAGAACAAATTGATTTTCGAGTAGGGGGCGGATGGCGCAATCCTGTAGAACTTCCGTGATTGTGTGATGGATAAGTTGTGCTGTGTTAGTCTTGCTCTACAGACTGCGCCTTATATTGCCAGTGTCCTCCATGCTGCTTAAATGGGCCAACCTGATGGTGGTGGACATTTTTCTCCTTTTAAATCCTAGTACAACAGTGTATATATCTGATTAGGCTTCAAGTTGACTGGGCTTCAAAGTCCTGGTGCTCTCAATGACCAGTCTGGGTGTGTGTTTGCAGGCCCATTTCATGTGGATGCTGTCTGGTTGGCTTTTGACAGTTTACAAAGTGTTCATTTCAGAAGAGCTTTGTATACAGTTAAGAGGTGGGTAGGAGTAGAGACGGGGTGAAAAGAGGGTTCTGTTGTGTGAATCTTTTATAGTGTTCAAACTGTTGAAAATGCTCACACTGTCACAGTACGCTGTGTACCTCGTCTGAAAATGAATCACTGTTCCAATACGTACCCTTCTCATTACTACCAGCTATGTTAGTAGAGAGAATAGTTCTCACATGGTGTGTTTTACTTTGCCAGGTATTGTGTGAACAACACACAAGCACAAAGCTGCATCTGTTATATGTTTGACTTTTTCTTTTCGGAATTACGACTAATTACACATTTCGAGATTAGATTACAAAATAGCAAACAAAATGGCATTTGGGAGAACTTTTCTGAACAATTTACAATTTTGAACTGTATACAAAATAAAGGTTCCAAGAGTTGTTTTTTCTTTTTGTAGCAATGCCATAGAGGAACCATTTTTGTAGCAATGCCATAGAGGAACCACCAGAAAAATTTTTTTCTTAATGTGTGAATAACATTTTGACTCTTTCCCCACTATTGACGAAATGTTCCGTCATTTATGAGACAAAGCTTCCCTGCCATTTAATAAATTTTCTGTCATTTGTGAGACAACGCTTCCCCACCATTGATGGAATTTCCGAGGAGGGTATAACTGCAACCTGGAGATCTCCAAAATGGTCGGAACTCCAAAACGATTGCTTCCTCCGATTGGCAGATGCATGCACAAACTCTGCCCCACTGATTCTACAGTGCTGATTTCCTACACAATTCTATGCTACTACAAGTGCTAGCCCCTAAACCTACCCTACATCTGACCCTAACCTTAACCAGAGATATTGATTGATTGCATGGTGGGATTTGCGTGATAAAGAAAGTTGCAGTTCAGGAGATAAGCAGTTTATAAGCTCGCAGAGATCGCAGAGCCTGGCCGTTTGTAGCTCCCCAACCTGATCTCACTGGACAATGGGACCTTTTAGTTACAGTCACTACATCCTTCCACCCTGCGAATCTCGAGCCCTGGGATGCCCCCGTTACTTAGAACAACGCCATAGAGTAAAAACTTTCCCATGTGCTGCACTGGGAGGCTTGCAGGAGAGCTTGTGGGGGATTCCCGCTTATATCATTGAACGGAGGTTCAAACTCCAGTCCAAACACCACTGGCCACGAGTTCTGAGACAATTGGATGAAGCTGTGGTGAAAATGGTGAAAATCTTTACGTGTGGAGACCCCACCCCATTTTGGAGGTTCTGCCCACTTTTGCAGTTGACGCCTCATTTTGGAGATCTCCGGTCTGCAGTTATACCTACTTGGCATTTTCCAGCTTTCCGTCTTTGACACATCTTCTGAAAGAGTACGGAATCCTCCTGATCAAAACACATGTGAAGAAGCAGAAACAAGTGATAGCATATCGATATGTAAAATAAGGATCATAAACATTAAACAGCATATAAATCAAAACTGCCTAATGTTACAGAATTAAATGGTGACCCAGGACGAGGTATAGGACTGTGAAGCTTTGGGGGTGTTGATGGACTCGATCTAATCCATCTATGTTTTGATCATCCTTCTGAATCCGATCCAGATGTAGTCTTTGAAAAAAACGTGATTTTCTTAGCATTTTTTTGTGCCAATACAATTGTTGCTTTCACTGTCTTTATTTAAAATAAATGCCATTTGCTTCAATATTTGGAATGTAATGCAAAAACATTTATATATTTGTAAGCGTATTGTGGTGTCCAAGTATTTTTGGGGCCACTGCAGCTTTGTGTCTTTGTCTCTACACTCACAATGTACTATAAATGTATCTGTACTTGATAAACTTGACATTCGGCAAATGTATAAAGCATTTCAGGATGAATGAAAATAAGAGTTCAAGGAGGCAGATTATGTCATTTGATAATGCATGCTAAATATGTTGTCTGAAATATTTGTTGTGAATGTTTCAGACAGCTTTATAACTGATAAACCATGTTTGAACCACAATATACTGTTTTAACAGTGCAGTAGTCATGAGAACAAGACTTTGGCTCAGTCAGTCGCCCCGAAACACTTAACCTGCATGTCAAACCATTCATAAACTTCAAAGGAAAAGGCTTATTGCGTTAGCTTCCATGAACCAACTTTGATACACTTCTGCACAGCAGAAGGCGTTCAAGCAGTCAGACTAACATTCAGTACTGTGTGCGAGAGGAAGGGATTGATTGTGTGTGTTTGTGTTTGTGTTTGTATGTGTGTGTGGACTTGAATGTAGTTGCTTTTGGCTTAAAATAACACTCCCTTTTTATGATCAATAAACAACTATGTGACTCTGTGACATTAGATTAAGCCACTAGCTCTGGGCAAACATAAGAGAAGCAGTTATCCCCATATATTTTCTTTCTCTCTCCCTAGCTTCTGTTTTTCTATCCCAGAATCTTAGGTTTCTGGGTGCAGTTTGTGATATTGGAGACATTAGTCTTCTAAAAGTAAACAAACTGTAAACATGTCAAGATGCATCAAAGTGACATGACGTGAATAATGTAATATGACATTCATTTACACGCTAATAAATTACAGCATCAGATATGGAATAGAGGATAAGCATATTAAGCATATAATTATATATCTTAGTTTACATTTCAGATACAGTATATACATCAGATATATTTTTTATATTTAGTGGTGCTTGCTAGAGCAAATTTCACTACCGTTTTTGCTCAAACTTAAGGCAAGGGGGTTGAACAAATCTTTAACATGTATTAATATTTCATGTATTTGTTGTTTAATTCATGTAACTCTAAATAAATTATATCGGTGTGCTTTTATTTTTCTGTTATTAGACTATGATTGGACATAACAATTTTTTTGTGCTTTGGACTTATTCCCGAGTCCAATTATATGTTAATAATTCTTTAAATTGATATTTGATTGACACGTCCAATGATTGGTGATTTTCTTGTGCGCAACTGCGCATGACTTGAGACTAACGTTAGTGCAAAGACTAAGTTCTCTCCCACACCTGCTCTCGCTTCTATTTTACGCTGTGTCCACCTGCCATCAACCTGTAGTGATCCCGCTTTCCAGAAAGTCACATGGCTACATTATTTGTCTCAACTGTGTCATTTTCATATATTTACTGTTTACAAATTAGGACAAAAATGTCACAGAGAAAACCAAATCTTGTTTAATTAAATAATAAAATTAATACAGATACAATGACAGATGACACTGAGCATCTCCCCCAAAAATGTCTGACAGAAGGCCGCCCGCCCTCTCTCCCTCCGGCACATTCAGCAATTTTTCTGCAGTCCCTCTTGTGCACGCCCTCCGTAACTAAAAAGTTAATCAAATTAAGTTCTAATGTTGTTTTTGGATTTTCTCTGGTCTCTGTCTCAACTCGGACTCAGCCCTCTCTGAATTCGATCTTGACTCGGACTCGAATGAGCTGGTCTCGACTACAACACTGGTTCCGGGTAAAAATTTCCCCCTCAGAAAGTCCCTGCTCGTGAGGTAGTACTTTTTCTCGCTAAACCACTGGAGTCACATGGATTACTTTAATGATGTCTTTACTACCATTCTGGGGCTTGAAAGTGGTAGTTGCACAGCTGCTAATGGAGGGACAGAAAGCTCTCAGATTTCATTAAAGACATCTTCATTTGTGTTTCGAAGATGAATGAAAGTCTTGCAAGTTTGGAACAACATGAGAGTGAGTAATTAATGACAGAATTGAAATTTTTTGGTGAACTAACCCTTTAATTATGTTTTTGAAAACAAATGAAAAGTTAAAATTTTGTTAACTACTAACTATTAATTACTAACTTTTTCCCCGCCAGAGTTGCCAGCCACTGCCCGCATTGATCGTTTGCAAAAAAAATTAATGGATTATTTTGTTGTACGAATATCTGAAACTGCAATATATCAAAAGAAAGAACAGACCCTCTGCTTTAAAAAAAGGTCATGAGTTTTTTTTATCAACACTTGAATGTGGGTAAATTCATAAAAAAAAACTACATTTTGAGCAAAAAGCTGAGAAAATTGTGTTTTTGTCAAAAACTACGTCTGGATGGGATTCAGAACGATGATCAAAACATAGATGGAGTAGATCAAGTCCACCAACACCCAGTCCTATAGCTCATCCTGGGTCGATAATTCATTCGGTCACATTAAGGCCTGTTCACACCGGGACGATTTTCGCGCGCGTTTATCGCCGACGTTTAACGCCTCGTGACTAAACAATGGGCGCCAATGTGAGTGTGCACACCGACGCGTAAAACGCCAGGCGTAAAAGCGTCATTTAAAAAAAAACGCCTCGGGTTCGTTTTTTTATTTTGATGCGGCGCGTTAAAAACTGGCCGACCAATGAGATCGGCGCTTTTGTTCACGTGCCTGGAGCTGCTGAAGTGACAGTAAAACACAACTTGGTGGCGCTCAAGCACAAAACGGTCTTGCCGAGCACGCATTGATACGAAGAAGAAGTAGTAAGTAGACAAAGAAGAAGATGGGCTGCTAATGCTGCTTGCCAGTTAGCAAAAAGTGTGTGAATGGTTTTGCCATAGACATAATATATCTGTGGTTTTGGCAAGCACGTAAATACTGTCTCTCCTTTTCTTCTGTGTGACAAGCGAGTGTCAGAAGCGTAAAGTGCCGCAGCACCATCTTGTGTACCGGGAGCGCATCTACTGAATGTGCAGGTTCACTCGGCGCATCGCCAGTGGAAATCGCTTGGGTGTGAACACTCAAGACGCGCCGAAAAACGCTGGCGATAAGCGCGTGCGATATTCGTCCCGGTGTGTACAGGCCTTTAGGCCGTTTTAATTATATGCTGTTGTTGAATGTTGTTGATCGCGTTATTTTACATATGCATCTGCTTACATATGCTATCGCTTGTTTCTGCACATTCTTCACATGCATTTTGATCTTGAGATTCAGTACTCTTTCAGAAGATGTGTAATAGCTCCCCCTACCGTATAACAGTGAAAACACGGAAAGTCGAAAAATTCAGTCAATGGTGGGGTAGCGTTTTCTAACAAATGACAGAAATTTCCGTCAATAGCAGGGAAAGAGTTCAATTAGTAATTGCAGGGAGAACCCAAGCTATGATTAGCAAATATCGTACTTTGAGATGGGCTCTTTGAACTGTAAGAAATCACCTAGCAACCACCCAGAACACCTTAGCACCCAGAACCTTTTGTTGTATGAATATCTGACCATGCAATAAATCAAAAGAAAGAACATAATCTCTGCTTTTAAACAAAACAAAACAAAAAAAAGCATTTTAGTCTAGCTTAATGCGTTCATTTTTTATCAGTTTCATAAAAGTTTCATAACAAAAAGCAAAATTTTGAAGAAAAAGCTGAGAAAAAGGACTACATCGAGTTCTGATTCAGAATGATGATCAAAACATAGAAGGAGAAGATAGAGTCCATCAACACCCCCAAAGCTTCAATTGCGCGCCAATTGCGGGGAAAGAGTTAAACAGTTAAAACAAGAGTGTTATGAACGGCCATAGCCGCTCTCACTATTATGGTGATCACTACTCAAAATGCAATGCGCAATGACGTAGATTCCCATTCTCTATTGATCTGATTAAAAAACAACTTGGCACGATGTTACTGTGGCTTTCAAGGCAGCAAAACACAATTCTCCAGAGGAAAAAACAAAACAAAGGATCCTGTGAACGAACAAACAGCGCTTATACAATTCCGTTCGGTATAGAAGCACTCAGGAAATGACTTTAAACATCTTCCTGTGGGCCTTAAAACGTTCGGATAAACACTACTGAGTGCGGCACAAATGGCCAGTTGCTAATTTGTTTGTGTGTAGATGTGCATTGGAGTGTGTTTGTAAAGCTGAAATAATTGTGTAATGGCCATTGTTTAGTGAGTGGGTGTTCAGTGACACATAATTGGACAGGGTTCAGGTCGCACAGCAAACACACACACTGTGGTTCACATCTGCTGAGCTCTTGAAACACCCAAGGGGAAGCCTTTTTGTGTGCCAATTCATCTCTGTCCTTATCTGATTAAGAAAACGAGAGAAATCCAAATGTTTGAGTGAATCAGGGAATGCTTTTGAAAACAAGACCTGGTATAGGGGCCTACTTGTCCACGGGGACCGTCTCCATGGTTACCCTGCTTCTGCTGACAGGCGGTGCTACCCATAGGGCTATCTGATTTGCACAGTTATGATTAGACTGAAACTACAGATGGCACGGAACTTCCTACCTAGTCAAAGCTGCAGTCTGCGCCGCAGACAGGAGACGTACATGAAGCAGTGGCGCGTGTAGACGTGATTGGGCGTATGTAGCATGTATGAACCGTGGGAAGGAAGAACAGGTTAATGGACGGATGTGGCTCGTTCGCACCTCATAATACAAGCGCTCTCTTTGACCTCCACATGAAAAGATTTTTAAAAGGTTGCTAGGAAACGAGAAAGTGGGAATTATACACAATAGTAAAAGTAGACGAGAAAGGTAAGACATCCGAGATTGGAACAGAATAAGGTCTGCTTGTTTAAATTTAAACCAGAATATCCAAGATACTTTTCTATTCATTTTTAGTTTAATTACTGACATATACACTAGTGTTCAAAAGTTAAGGGGAAGAAATAAATACTTTTTTATTCAGCAAGGATGCATTAAATTAATTAAATGTGACAGTAAAGACAATATTTTGATTTCAAATAACAAATACTTTCTATTCCTCAAGGAATCCTAGGGGAAAAAACAAAAACAAAATATTCAGCAGCAAACAGTTAACAACATTGATAATACTAATGAATGTTTCTTGAGCACCAGATCAGCCTATTAGAAGGATTTCTGAGGGATCATGTGACTGAAGACTGGAGTAATGATGCTGAAAAATTCACTTTAAATCACATTTTAAAAGAAATCAGTATTAAGTATGGAATAATTGATGACGGGCTGTTGAATTATGAATTATACAACTGTGCATTATATTTTTAATAATTCAAAGGCCAAGAGTCAATTATTCTGCTGGTAACCACACCTCAAAACATTGTTCAGATGATTTATTTCAAGACATTTGTCAGATTTTTCTCCTTAAAGACGGTCGTCTGTAGGACTAATTTCTCACGCATTTAATCCCAAACCTCCATTGCTAATTCCAAAAAGTCATTTTAGAGCTAGTAATGGAGACTTGAGCCACTGATAGCAGACTAATGCAGTTATTAGCAGTTATTAGAGAGAGAGAGAGAGAGAGAGAGAGAGAGAGAGAGAGAGAGAGAGAGAGAGAGAGAGAGAGAGAGAGAGAGAGAGAGAGAGAGAGAGAGAGAGCATATGTGAATTACCTCAGTCTACGCGTCTATTTCAACAGTGTTCGAAAGCAGCGTCTCTTTTGTAGGTTAAGAACAGCGCCGTTATTACCTTGCTAGTGAGAAATGTCATGTAGCTTTTAAGTTATAAAACTATTTTTCTGATAAAATCATCAGAGCAGACAACAGTTTGTGTCCAATACTGTATATGTGTTTGAGAGGGAGAGAGAGCGGTAGAAAGTATGAGCTTTCCTTATATAATAAAACCTTGTCCTATTTTTTCCAATATTTATTTGCTTGGTGAGTGTCGTTGTGGGTTTTGGTTCTTTTGCTGTTGTCGGCTGTAAAGACCTTTACCCCGTAGTATAAATTGTAATAATATATTTCACCAAATGACTGTATTTCTGGTCAAATAAATGCACAAAAAAAAAAATTCTTACCAACCCCAAACTGTTGAACCATAAACATATTTATGCACTTAATATTCAGCAATATTATTGCCTTGACTGCACTGAGCTGGATGATGACATCCCTGTTTTCATTGTAAAGCTGCTTTAAAACAATATGTATAAAGGTGACGAGTTGAAATTTTGCAGACACTTTTATCCAAAGCTAATTGCTTAATTGCATTAAAGGTATACATTATATCAGTTCACATTTTAAGAGTTCAGAACATGATATAAAATATTATAGAAATAAAATAAGACTGAAAACCTTCCCTTTCTTATGTTGAAAAAAGTTGGGTTATAAAAAATACTTTAACACCTTAGTGTACTGTACTGTCATTTGAAATGTCTCGCGGAGTAGAATACAACAGGCATAATTGTTTTTGGCATTGACAAAACTTGAGCGAGTTTTTGTAAGCCCACTAAGATCCATATGTACAGTAAATAATATACGGATGTGGCATTTTTGTCACGTTTTTGCTTGTAACTTCATGAAACATGCTCTGATTGTAGAAAATGGCACATCATTATTTACAGCAGATTCTCATGATTATATGAGCCAACAACATAATCCATCACTCAGATCTAAAGATATTCCTCATGAAGTTCTAACACCAAAATCCCACAGACGCATAAATATGTATTTTTTTGGTATTTTCTCAGCAGTTTTTCAGCAAGAGAATGTCCAAATTTAATGTCATTTAAATTATGAGTCTTTACTTGTGTGTATGTCGCTCAGACAAAACAACTCTAAAAATGCCTTCAGGGCTTAAAGGGATAGTTCACCAAAAAGTCATCCTAGGTGTATGACATTCTTTTTTCAGACAAATACAATCAGAGTTATTTATAAAAAAATGTCCTGGCTAATCCAAGCTTTGTAATAACAGTTAATGGCCGTTTCTGTTTTGAAGTCCATAAAAGTGCATCTATCCATCATAAAAGTGTTCCACATGGCTCCGGGGGGTTAATAAAGGCCTTCTAAAGTGAAGCGATGCATTTGTGTGAGAGAAAATTTCCATATTTAAAACTTTATAGACTAAAATAACTAGCTTCCGACAGACGAATGTACGCATCGATTTGCGGCGAAAGAGTAACCCCTGGCCTGATGCATGACGTATTGACGAATGCGAAAGCGCAGAGGATAGAGCAAAACAAAACACCGGTCATGAATTAGAAGTCTAAAACGAGAATTTTTAAAGAGAAATGCCGGATATTTGAAGCGCGAGGGGCATCAAAGCTTGCGATACTCCTATATCCTGGGTAATACATCGCATCAGGGGTTATTCTTTTCCCGCAAGTCGATTTGCGTAGGCCGTCTGCCGGAAGATAGTTATTTTAGTTTTTAAATATGAATATTTTTCTTAGACAAATGCATCAGTTCGTTTGGGTGAACTATCCCTTTAAGGGGTTAATGCATTTCATAAAAAGTTAGTTTTCTGCTTGTTCTTAGAGTCGCCTTTTCACGCAGTAGGCTATACATTTATTTTCATCTCATTGCGCCCTAGAAATAAATGTATACAATGATTTCCCGAAAAGAGAGGAAATGATCTTTGGTTGCTATCATGTATCTACCCAAGCACAAGATCAGTCTCTTCCATCTTCTGATGTTTATGCAGCACCACCTATGTAATGATGCTTGTCTGATATTCATTTGCTGTGCTTTCAGGGTCAAAGCTGAAATTGAAAGAAAAAATAAAAACACTGCATTGGGGGTGGATTGATACTTCACCGTATTGTTTGCTGCATTGGAATTGTATGCTTTTCTCATGCACTTTATGCTGCAGATGAAGTACGTAATTACTTGTGAGAATAAACACCATCATTTTGGTGTTAATAATTGTTTTCTATGCTTGCTTCTGTATGCCGTGTGTGGTGTGGTTGTGCGCTCAAACTAGGAGATTAGACTGTACATTGGCTCAGAGTAAAAGTGTCAGGTCTTTTCACTGCCAACTTTGAGAAAGCTGCATAAATTTGCACGTCTTTCCACAGCATGGAGCTATTTTTGAACTTGGCAGCCATTGATATAGAGTTTATCCTGGAACAAGAGAGGGGGGGAATAGAAGCCATGACATACAAAGTGCAGATTATGCAAGACCAAAGATCTTCCCTGATGAGCCCACCAAGGATTCCCTTAGCACAAAGCGCTATAGCCTAGCCTATAACACTGAAATCTGTCATCATTTATTTACTCATTACGCAGTTATTTTTATGGGGTTGGTGATAAATGGGTGTTGTTGTCTTTTGCACTTTTCAGTACATGCAACGTGCAATATGTCATTTATTTATAAATGTGCATTAATTAGCGCGCATGATTTACTATGTAGGGCAGATTCTTTCACTTCATGTGAAGTCAAATATTGTGTAAATGTTGTCTGATTCATTAATATGTGGCATGTACTGTCCTGCAGATTACAGATGTGAAACGCACTGGATTAAAGCGACACTTCATTGTAGATGTGTTTGTGAATCTGACTGTGTGAGAGTGAGGGTGCTTAAGCATATGAATTTGGCCCTGGGAAATTTTGATGCTTAATGACGTTCCTTCACACTCCAGAAATCGGAAAAACACAGGAAATTTTTTTCACAGGAAAAAAACGAATACTATTACATTAAAAAACATCCTGTGACAAATGTGTTACTGAAGCTGCAAGAAAGGGGAATCTGATTAAATTTCTGAGACAAGTGAAACCAAGCTAGTATTTTATAATATAATTGATATATACTATTATTAATATAAATATATTATATGTATTATTTTCTGTTGCTATAGATTTAGCAGTGTTATTTTAGTGGAATTTATATATTGTCCATATTCAAACTTTTATTTTTATATGTGCGTATATGTGATTTTGCCATTTTTATTATAGTTTTTAATACATTTAAAAAAAAATTATTACTTTTTATCTCAGTTTCATCAATTTTACTACTTCAGCTTAAACTTATTTCAGTTAGTTGCCAAGGCAAATTTTTATTGAAATTTTAAAGTTTAAGTTTTTCATCTATATATATATATATATATATATATATATATATATATATATATATATATATATATATATATATATATATATATATATATATATATATATATATATATATATATATATATATATATATATATATATATATATATACACTCTATAAAAAAAAGTCTCGTAATCATAAGGGAACCTTTTTTAGTGCTATATAGCACCAATTTTGGTGCTTCAGTAGGTCTTCAGAGGTGCTACCTTAGTCAAAGAACCTCTGAAGAACCGCTGAAGAACCCCTGAAGCACCAAAAATGGTGCTATATAGCACTAAAAAAGGTTCCCCTATGATTACGAGCCAAGAACTATTTTTGGTGCCATATAGAACCTTTTTTTTTAGAGTGTATATATATATCAATTACTGATTTTTAGATTAGTTGAAATAGTTTTAGTTAACAATAACAACAGTCATGTATGTAGTAGCTATGCAGGGTGTTCTGGGGGGTATTCCAGAAAGCAGGTTATGTGACATACCGGGGGGTTTGTTTAAGAGTAAGATAAGCGGACAACCTCAACTTTCAGTTCCAAAAACGCAGGTAACTTTCAGGGTTTGTAAGTATCCATAGCAACTCACTCTCTGAACATAACCTGCTCCGGAGTGCAGTACAAAAAAATGTACCTACAATCTTACATACCTCGGGTCGTTAGCAACCCTATACAATTTTGACAAAAAACTAGTGGAAAAACAGGCATTCAATTAGAATTGTATCATTTTTTTCTTGTTATATTGTTTAAAATAGATTGATGGGTTAAACCATGGAACTGACAAACAGAAGGTTGCTGGTTCGATCCCAGCGGTCACTACCAGTGTGTCCTTGAGCAAGGCACTTTACTGAATGTTGCTCCAGGGGGATTGTCCCTGTAAGCTTTGGATAAGTCGCTTTGGATAAATGCATTAATATATAAATGCAAAATGTAAATGAATAAGGAGGCGGGTAGTGAATGACGTCTCGGTCGCTAAAGACCCGAGGTATGTATTTAAGAGATAATTAATATAGTTATTAATATAACCAAATTTGTTTCAGTTATATAATAAACAAAATATTATATATTACTTCTAATTTATAAAAAAAATATAACAAGGTAATGTTTAAATGTTAATTCAATTAAAATATATTTATTATTTATGTTATTGTCATCTCACACATGGATCTGCGTTCAATTAATTAGCATTAAATAAACAATATAATCCTTATGCTCAGTGAGTAAAGATTACTTATTAAACGAAGACATTGAAAAAAAAAGAAGAGGAAGTAGAACGGCGTGCTTTTTCCATGGTGAATCATGGATTCGTTGCTCTGTTAAGAATGCCTTGTGTGTTAACCAGGAACATACTCTGAGTTGTCTGAATTTACTCGTTTTTGGAACCAGCATACCTCGAGTAGGCAAGGTTTGGGTTAATCAACCGAGAGTTCAAGGTGTATGTGACGGTGTGTTAAACTTGCTTTCTGCAATACCCCCCTGGTGGGTTGCTAATTTGTTTTCAGTGGTCGACCAATATATCGTCAGATATTTGATAATTTTTTTACATATCAACATCGGCCAATATGTTTTTCTGTTTGGCCGATGTGACGGAAGTGGGACTTTTATTTTAACGGCACTCAGAAAAATCCTTGAACCCTTCGGGCCCTATCATACACCCAGCGCAGCACGACGCAAGTGTTTTTTGCTAGTTTTATACAGTTATCATTTTCACATTCAGCGCCACGTTGCACTCGCACTCATCTGTTCACCCATGGGCGTGCTGGTCTGAAAAAATGTTCAGGTGCATTGTTGCCGTGTTGCTATTTTGAGGCAACTGAAAACGACTGCGCCATTGACAAAACAAAAACCTGGTCTAAAGTCAATAGCGCAGTATTTTTTGTGTTATTTAAAGGGCCCGATAGTAATATGCGCTTATATGCGGGTGCACAACGCGCGTATCCTCAGCTTATTACACACACAGGGACGCGCAGCAGCACACAAACATTTTTAAATATTAAAAATAAAAGGATTCCTCTCTGGAGAAGCGTTCAGGCTTTTTTTCTGCTCGCAAATTCCGCCATGTAAATATCGAATCCGCCATGGTGCAACTGTGCAAGCGCAACTGGCTTTTAAAGGGAATGGGAGATGAGACTCTGATTGGTTTATTGCACGTTACGCCCAAAACACACCCATGACTCATTAAGAAACTAGGCACAACCCTTTTGGACCATGTGCCTGGCGCTGCAACCATTTTTTCGTTTTCAAACTAGCAAAAGTGGATTCGGACATGCCCTAATTGCACATGCGGCATGCGCTTCAGACCATGTGCTCAGATCGTTAAAACAGGACCCTCATTTTCCAACTATTCTGTACTATATCTGCCCAATGTCATATTCATTTTCACTGCTAATAGCCCAAGTAAAACACACACACACACACACACATCAGAAACCCTGCTCTCTAAGATATGGGCATCGGCTATCAAAAAATCTATATCGGTCGATCACTAGTTGTGATGTGATTGGTAGTGTTCTGAGTGGTTGTTTAGTGATGTGTTTTGCTAAGGTGGTTGCTAGGGTATTCTGGTTGGGTTTTGGGTAGTTGCTTATACAGCGGCCCAAGTCAAAAAGCTTATATCCTCCATATGTAGATATGGCTTGATTCCCTATAACAGTAGTAGCACACCTCTCCTCAACAAGCCACATTGTTTTGCGTTATCATTTATGGATTCCACTGAATCACATAATTTAGTTCATCAGCAGTAATCTCAGGGTGAATTGAAAGAAAACTTTGTTGCACTTTGTATGTTGCTAATAAACATGGCAAACAATCATACTTGCACAGCCTGAATAAACCCTCACTTTCTCTCAACACATTCAATCAGAGTTGAGAGCCGGAACAGCGCGTTTTATAATGTTGAGTGGAGTGTGTTTAGGGCGCTGCGTGCGTTATACCTGAAGTAAAGTTTTCTTGGTGTGTGCCGATATTGCATGCTGATGCTGTTTAGATTCCCCACTGACTCTTTCTCAGCTGGACCTCACAGTGATGGCAGCTCCCCCCTGCCAGCATCTAATTAAAGCAGAATACATTACCTATAATGAGTAAGAAAGTGTGTGTGTGTTATCATGCAGGCTTTAGAATGCATGCATAAGTGTATATTAAAAGTTTGTGTTTGACTGTTTAAGGATGTGTTTAAGGATGCTGTCTCAGAATACAGTGTTCAGTGTTTGAAGAAGATAATCAGTAAACGCTGCAGTAGAGGTGCAGTGTTAAATTGTGTTTGCGTGCAGGAGAGAGTAGCGTGGCTTACCGCTTGATGTTTTGGCAGTGTGAATGTATTTACTGAAGGATATGAATGCTTGCTGTAATTTGGCTTTTGTGTAAATCTCAACTGTTGTTACAAGCTGACTGCATTTGCTGTCTGTTAATACTGTCTGTATTCTTGCTGCCTGCACCCAGACGGATTTCCTTCATATTTACTCTGTTGTTTTCAGAGGAAACTGCGTAATTCTGCAGAATCATTATTTAAACACAAAACATAATGCTTTGAATTGATTAGTCTTATTGGTATCTGAGAACATCAAATTAACCATACAATTTTTTAATAAACAAACACAAAGATTGTACTGTAAATGCATGATGCTCATTGTCTCTAAATTCTGTTTTTCTCTCTTTTCAAAAGTGCGATGTGAAATATAATGTGATAAAAGTGTTAAAGTTGTATTACAATCACACACACAAAAAAAAATTCTCTCTCCACTAGCTTAGAAAGATTCATGTGATGTTCCCAAGTGTTCCAATTTGTTAGATAATAGTTTTTTCCCTGTGTTCAGGATATGTACAGAGCACAGTTTTTGATAAAACAACAACAAAAACATGATAGCGAGCACTGTAAAAATATTTATTGGTAAGATGTTTTAATGTTTTTTGGGGGAAAAGTAACCAAGGCTGCATTTATTTGATCAAAATAAACAGTAATATTGTGAAATATTACAATTAAAAAAATTCTGCTTGAATATATTTTAAAAAATTAAAATGTAAATTATTCATGTGATGCAAAGCTGAATTTTCAGCATCATTACTCCAGTCTTCAGTGTCACGCGATCCTTCAGAAATCATTCTAATATGCTGATTTGCTGATTATTATTATACATTTTGAAAACAGTTTTGCTGTTTTGCTTAATATTTTATTTTGTGGAAACATTGTATAGTATTATTTGATTAATAGAAAGTTCAAAAGAACAGCATTTATTTGAAATAGAAATATTTTCTGATCAAGTTAATGCATACTTTCTGAATGAATGTATTATTTCTTTAAACAAAAACTTACTGACCCTATACATTTTTGAATGGTAGTTTGAGTAGGGTAAACTTAAATTAAACAAATTAGTTCAATCAAATGTACTTTTATTGAGTATTTAGAACTTTCCTTAGGGCTCACAAAACTGACTCATTTTAAGTAATTGTTTCCCTGTTTTCAGTCTTATGAACTTGTTTCTTTTCATTTAGACTAACTTAAATTGAACTGAAACTGGGCTGGAAATTCTGTTTCCCAGCATGCATTGCCATGACACTCGAAAGGGAGAGTAAATGCTAAAATTAAGTATTATATAATGTTTTTGTGCAAGATTAATGTTAAGTGAGTGGAAGATTTAGTAATATTTTGCTTTGTTAACTTAGAAAATATTCTGTTATGTGTTTTTTTCTGTGGGCCATCATGGTGACGAGTGGAGCATGAGCTTAGATTGAAAACAGATATACAGTATGTTAAATATTATATATTGCTGTACTCTTTCAGCAATTTCTATGATATGCTAACGTTAACAAACCATTGTGTTGCCAATTAGAAAATAAAAATTGACTGAATTCGCTAGTTAAAGCTAACCAAGTTCCCACCAATACAAATATTTAAGTTGGCATTACATGAACATTTTAAGTTAAATGTAAGAGTCAATATCATATAATCAAATATTCCACGTTAAGAGCAAATAAATGTTTGAGTACAAACTTAGAACTGTAAGTAAGCAGAACTGGCAAAATTTAAGTTCTTAACTTAAAAAATGGATATATCTGATGAGTTTTGCCAACTTATTCAGGTTTACAGTGTGTATAAAAACAAATAAAATATAAATGTGTACATATATTATAGATCATATGACTCATTTTAAATATTTTCAATCAATGTTAATTTCCTAATTCAAAAAGAGCAAAATAGTTAGGTCTAAATATTCTAAAGCCTCAACCAGAACAGGTAGCATGTTATAATTCATTTTGCTTGGCAGCAAGTTTTGCACAACCAAGAGCCACTCACATTTATTTCAGAAAGTAAATTTAAACTCTTTCACATCTTTGCAGCATTCACACATTTTAGTAAGATGTTATTTAAGAACCCTATAATAAGAAAAAAAGCGTGGCCCTTTTCCACAGCTGCCTAATGAATCCATTATGTGTACCGTAACACAGCGAGACTGAGAAAAACTGCTATAGGAGCAAGGACCAAACATGGTCTAAAAGGAAAAGTACAAGACTTCAAGGTTTAAGAAGTGCTCAAACAACTTCATTTCAAATCTCCCTTTTTACTCAAACATCTAAAGCATAAGAGCTGACATTACCTCTCTTTATATGCACAAAACCTGCAAACAAAAAGATTTCTCACATATAGGAGGAATGAATCAAGCAGCTCAAGACACAGATGGCTCAAACCCCTTCAATCTTCCTCTGGGGTCTGCGGTGCTTATGACACCCGGTCATCATGACATTCGCCATTTAGCTGCTCAGCATCACAAGCCAGATGAGAATGTGTTTAAAGGATGAGAGGCTAGCTGACAAGATAAAAGAATGTGCAGAGATGAGGGTTTTGTAAAATCACATGCACAAACACATGCACGCTCTTTCTCTTTAACGTCCTTCGTTTCAGTTCTCTGCTGTGTTAGACTTTTTAAAGCTCAGAGAAGTTTTAAGAGGATGTGTTTCAATAAAGAAAAATGCAGAGACAGCTGAGGGGGACATTTAAATTAAACTTCATTATCAACCTTAGGTCCTTCAAACCACCCCATCCCCCCCCTTTTTAAAAGACATTTATTCACATGTATCTTTTCCCAAATGACTCTATATTCCAAGTCACACTGATATTTAGACCATTTTTCCTAAAAAAAATCTTGTGAAGATTCTTGAAAAAAAATATTTTGTGTGTGTGTTTGTTTGTTTTACAGAAATGAAACAACTGCATACAGGATTGAAAATAAATGAGGGTGATAGCTGTCTAGGTATGACAAACGTTGCCAGTCAGCGCCAGCATTTTTGATCATTTTCACTAAACTTTCATGGCCCCAAGAATATTTAGTTGTATGAATATTTGAACATGAAATATAGAGTCTCTGCTTAAAAAAATCTAGCTTTATGCATTCTTTTTTTATCAACACTTGAATGTGGGTAAGTTTCATAAAAAAGCAACATTAAAACAAAAAGCTGAGAAAATCATGCTTTTGTCAGACTGTGTCAGGATCGGATTTAGAACGATGATCAAAACATAGATGGAGTAGATCAAGTCCACCAACAGCCCAAAGCTTCACAGTCCTATAGCTCATTTCATTCAGAAACATTAGGCAGTTTTGATTTATATGCTGCTCAATGTTTGATGATCGTGTTATTTTACATGTGCATAAGCAATACTTCTATCACTTCTCCGTCTGTGTTTTGATTCAGAGATTCTGTAATATGTGTAATAGTGCCTCCTACTATATAACAGTTAAAACATGTGTATATATATATATATATATATATATATATATATATATATATATATATATATATATATATATATATATATATATATATATATATATATATATATATATATATATATATATATATATATATAAATCAAGGTAAAGTGAATAATACTGATTATCTCTTCATCACGGCACCTGTTAGTGGGTAGGATATATTAGGCAGCAAGTGAACATTTTGTCCTCAAAGTTAATGTTTTAGAAGCAGGAAAAATGATGTCAGTATCTATCAAATGTATTCCAAGGAAAGAACCGTGGTGAACTGGCGACAGGGTCATGGTCTTAAAGTCACAGCAGCCTAATAAACCAGTTGCTGTGATGTCTGTCATTAATGTTAATCAAAGAACAAAGGTAACAGAGAAGATTGCAGCTTTAATAAGGATTAATCTATCTTTAATTTATAATTCATGCAGTTAAGAAAGGTGTTTGATAACTTTCTATGTCTGACAGGTAGGAAGGCCACAGGGTATAAATGACATTAATTATAATGGGTTTATGTGATGATTTTTTTTAAGGTTCACTTAAATTAAAAGTTGTTATTTTTTTAAAGCCTAATAAATTCTGGAATTGATAGCTTTCAATTACACTGCAATGTTAAATTTCTCATTAATGTTTAAATAAATATATATTTCATAGAGACATCACATCAGTAGCAGTATTAGTCAGTGATACTGGCCTTCATTCATAAAAAGAGGCCTTTAAACAAATATTTTAAGTTGTTTCTACATTAACTGTGACATTATTTCAATATAAAAATATTAAAAACTCCTAATTACAGAAAATATTTGATTTATTAGTTGTTGTTTTTTATCGATTGACAGCACTAATATATATATTTAAGTAATAATTCATATGCAAGGATGCATTTAATTGATCAAAAAATGAAGTTCATTCTAATATTCATCAAAGTATCCTGAAAATAACATATTTTTCCACAACATCAATAATAATAGTAAATGCTTCCTGAGCAGCAAATCAGCGTAGAATGATTTCTGAAGGACCATGTGACACTGAAGACTGGAGGAATGATGCTTGCATCACAGGAATAAGTTACATTTGAAAATATATTCAACTTTAAACTTTAAATTGTAATAATATTTCACAGGAATGCTATTTTTATTGAATTATCTCCAAATAAATGCAGCTTCTTTCAGTAGGGAAAATATCTCGGGTATCAATAATATAATGAATAATTACATTTTTGTGTTTACACATTTTGTTTGCATTTTAAAATAATTGAATACTATTTGAATATTACATTGATTGATCCAGTAATTAGCATTATAAGCAGCAGAAGCTCAGTGTTTTGTGTTGAGGAGCAGAGTGAATGTTGAATGTTGTTAAAGTATCTGGTGTCAGACTCTTCTCTTAATCTTGTGCCTGTTCATTTCTTTGTTTCTCTCCCTGTGGTAAAGTCTGAAACATGATATATATTTCCTCCTTTTTTGTGTGCTTTTATGTTTTCTTTTTGAGTGTAATTTCTCCTCATGGCTGTGGAGGTTTTTGGGGTTCTTATTGGATTTCTTTATATTCTATTATTATTATAGTCTGCTTGAGCAACCACAAGGCAGGCCATAACAATGCTTTCATTTTTTTTTTAGACTTTTATTGTTATAGTGCTGTGGGCAGAGACCTCATGGGTTAAACTTTGGGTTAGTCTCAATGTGAAATTGTCCATCCTAATGCTGCTATCCAAACTATGCCCGTGACCTCACCACCGACATCGCGGGAGCATAATTACAGCACATTCAGCAGTAAAGACATGAGCTGAATAGATGAGGAGAGATGCCGTCCGCTGTGCAGTGCTCAAGGCTTTCACAGCACAGCGTGATCTGAGGGCACAATCCGCCACCTGTTAGGAAAGCAGGGAATAAGCTCAGTTTAATATTTGATTTTCTCCTTTTTGACCCTGCTTCCAGGTCTCACACGTCAGATCTGAAAAGCAAATCCTGAATATTTTTTGCCATTGCATTGCAACTCACATCTCAAAGAAAGTGTGTACGTTGTGCATATAAAAGACCTCAAATGCTGCAGTGTAAATGTATAAATAGTGTCTGTTCCGTTTGGAACAAAAGTTTGGGGTCAGTACCTTTTTTTCCTTTTTTTTTTTTGAAGAAGAAATTATTACTTTTATTCTGCAAGGAGGCATTAAATTGATCCAAAATGACAGTAAGACCACAAAAGATTTATATTTCAAGAGGACTTTGAATGAATAGAATGTTTTTTTTTTTTTTTTTTTACTATTTTTAATATCAATGATATAATAATACATATTTATAAAATGTAAAAAAGTTCATGTACTTACATGAGTTTTTTAAGTAATGTGAACAACGATGATTTGAGTGCATCTAACAACAGTGAAAGTTCATTTTTTTAAGTGCATCCAATGCTATCTCACAACCAATTTGTACGTATGTTACATTTACATTTAGTCATTTAGCAGACGCTTTCATCCAAAGCGACTTACAAATGAGTGCAATAGAAGCAACTTGAACAGTCAAGGGCAACAATATGAAAGTGCTGTAACACGTCTCAGTTAATCTAGCACAGAACACATAGGACAGTTTTTTTGTTTTGTTTTTTTGTTTTGTTAAATAGACAGAAAATGAATAGAGAGATAAGTGCTATTCTTGATTGGTCAGGTGCTGCTGGAAAAGATGTGTCTTTAGTTGCTTTTTGAAAATGGTTACAGACTCGGTTGTACGAATTGAAATTCATTTTTTATAACTCATTCGTTTACATCAGGGGTGTCCAATCCTGCTCCTGGAGGGCCACTGTCCTGCAGAGTTTAGCTCAAACCCAAATTAAACCAGTTTATCAAGGTCTTACTAGGCACACTGGAAACTTCCAGGCAGGTGTGTTGAGGCAAGTTGGAGTGGCCCTCCAGGACCGAGTTTGGACACCCCTGGTTTACATTATATAAAGCCTTAAAGTTCAACATAATTAAGGGCGTGGACATTTTGAGTGACAGGTGGATTATCGTTTGTCTGCTGTATGTTAGTCATCACATCATCTCAGCTCCACCCACGTCCCGCCTCTTTGCCCATTTTCAGTTATCCGGGAATGACGGTGACACGCTGCTAGGGTTGCCACCCGTCCCGTAAAATACGGAATCGTCCCGTATTTACAAGCAAAATGACGCGTTCCATATCAAACCAATACGGGACGCGATTTGTTCCGTATTTTACATAGGTCCACACGTAGTTCAATAAACACACAAGGATTTTGCAGTGTGGAGAATACTTATAGCAAATATAAACAAATCAATTTCACAATAAGTAGTACAGGAGCTCATTTGTGCGTGATTGCGTTTTAGCGACTTTGTTGCCATAGCGGCGGAGTCTCGAGAACATGCGCTGTGCCGTGTGCCTGTAAACTTGCCGGTTTTTTAAAAACATGTCGAGCTCGCGTCGCGTCCACCGTTTAAACGCAAGAGGATCTCCAGATATAGAGCTGAATATCAAAAAGGTATCAATGGGTCTGTCCAGTAACTCAGGATGAACCTCAGGCCAACTGCACACTTTGTGAGAAGCATTTCAGTGTCTCAGACTGACTGACTTAAAGCAACAGCGGTGACAGACACATCTGTGCTTCTAAAGGTAGCCTATAGTTTTTTTAATGGATAATATCTTAATATAATATTATCAGAGCTTTGCAGACAAAATTATTATTTTTTAGACAGGTTAATTAATAGATTATAGCCTAATAAATGTAATTATTAATTTATAATTTAGCTACGCTATAATCATACATAACCAATAATCCTGTCATATAAAGTTTATGACATTTAAAAACATTTTTTGATAAAAATGGGACAAATAATTACATGATAATATAGTCATAATTTAAGCAAATTAATTTAAAAAAATTACATTTTTGAAATTCAAAAAAGTGATTACTGGTTCAGAATGACTGCTTAAAGGGACAGTTCACCCAAAAATGAAAATTCTGTCATCATTTACTCACCCTCAAGTTGTTCCAAACATGTATTCATTTCTTTATGTTGAACACATAGGAAGATTACTATGGAAGTCAATGGTGCCCCCAAAGAAGCCTGGTTACAAACATTCTTCTAAATATCTTCTTTTGTGTTCAGCAGAACAAAGAAACTCATACAGGTCTGGAACATCATGAGGGCGAGTAAATGATGACAGAATTTTCATTTTGGGTGAAATATCCCTTTAAAGTGCACCAAATAGGCTACTAAAATGTTCTTTAGAAATAAATAAAATAATCAAATGTAAAATAATATAAAATGTGTTCTGTTGCAAGTTCACATACTTGATCTCATGTTTTCTTATGGTTTATTATTGAGCTGTAAAGTTGTCAATGTAGAAATAATCATTTCATGACGTGTTTTTTTTTTTGTGGGGGGGGGGGGGGGTGTCATGAATGGGTGTCCCTTATTTTGCCACACCAAAGGTGGCAACCCTACACGCTGCCAAGATGGCAACGGCCAGCTCGACCCTACTTTACTCTTCAAAACTGCTCTTCAGAATCCTGTGGGTGACGTCACGGACACTACGTCCATATTGTTTTACAGTTTGTGATATAAACTTTAAACTGTATATATCATTTTTTTTTTATTTAAAACGGTTTAATATTCAATATGTGTGTTGAACAAGTCTGTTCATATTTTGACATTAAAAAACCTGCACCAAAAAAAGATATTTTAAACTCCCTTGTCAACACTGATCTGATTTTGGATATTTATTAATTAATTTTGTAAATGCACTCAATGTAAATGGAAAAAACGTCTCGGTTACGTATGGTAACCCTCGTTCCCTGAAGGAGGGAACGGAGACATACGTCGGACGTACCGACGAATTGGGATCACTTCAGGGAGCCCCTATCAGCTTCGAGATATAGAGAACAGGCCAATGGGCCATTGGCGGGCGAGATTTGCATCTCGCGCTCCGCCCCGCGCCGTGGGTATAAACAGGAAGCGAGAGCGAATGCACGCTGTTTTTCACTGAGGAGCCGAACTTAGTGGCTCAACCTGCAGTGATGGTACAGCAACTGTGGCGACGGGACGTACGTCTCCGTTCCCTCCTTCAGGGAACGAGGGTTACCATACGTAACCGAGACGTTCCCATTCAGTCGGTCACGTTCGACGTATGTCGGACGTACCGACGAATTGGGATCCCCTATGGAAAACGCCATAGTTACTACCACTTCCAGCGCCCAGCGAGAGCCCCACAGACCCCGATCTGATGCGGGCGGGTAGGTTCACGCAGGGAGAGTCCAAGCTGCTGTTCCGCAAGACCCATTCAGCTGACTGTATTGGATAACGCTGGGAAAGCGTGCCTGTGAAGGCAGCTGCGGAAGCCACATCATGCCCAGAGGGAGTTAACATGTGGAGAATACACGTATGGGCTGGCCGTGGGCAGCACAACATACGGAAGTCCCAGGGGTGGCCCCGGCCAATTAGGAGGGAGACAACACGTACCACGTACCACGAAGAATACACATATGGGACCGCCGTGGGGGTCACTACATATGGAACCCAGCCTAACACAAGTTCCACCAATGCATACGAGTGTTAGACCTGGCGTCGAACGCTCCGCCGGGGAAGTGAGCACACAGGAAGAAACCGGCTCTACACAGAGGCTATAGAATCTAGCGAACGTGTTAGGTGTCGCCCAGCCCGCAGCTCTACAAATATCTGTCAGCGAGGCGCCACAAGCCAGCGCCCAGGAAGAGGCAACACCCCTAGTGGAGTGGGCTCTTAACCCAAGCGGGCAGGGCACGTCTTGGGACTGATAAGCCAAGACGATGGCATCCACTATCCAGTGGGCCATCCTCTGCTTGGAGACAGCCTTTCCCTTCTGCTGTCCTCCGTAACAGACGAAGAGCTGCTCTGAGGTCCTGAAGCTTTGCGTTCTATCCACGTAAGTCCGGAGAGCACGGACGGGACAGAGAAAAGCTAGGGCTGGGTCTGCCTCCTCCGAAGGCAGCGCTTGCAGGCTCACCACTTGGTCCCGGAAGGGAGTAGTGGGAACCTTGGGCACATATCCAGGCCGGGGTCTCATGATCACATGAGAGTTACCGGGCCCGAATTCCAGGCACGATTCGTCAACCGAAAATGCCTGCAGGTCCCCTACCCTCTTGATGGAGGCCAACGCAGTCAGGAGTATTGTCTTTAACGACAGAATTTTCAACTCAGCTGACTGCAGAGGCTCAAAGGGTTCTCTCTGTAGTGCAGTTAGCACCAGAGTTAAGTCCCAAGAGGGTATGGAGGGAGGACGAGGCGGATTTAACCTCCTCGCCCCCCTAAGGAACCTGTCGACCAGATCGTGCTTACCTAGAGATTTTCCATCTACTAGCTCATGATTAGCGGTGATAGCGGCAACATAGACTTTGAGGGTGGAGGGAGACAGCCTTCGCTCCAACCCATCTTGTAGAAAGGCAAGCACAGAACCGATCGAACATCTTACGTCGAACGTGACCGACTGAATGGGAACTCTAAGTTTGGTTGATAGCCACAATAGTTTTATATTTTATACGTTTCATGAACCGCTAGCAAAGACCATATAGCATACAGTTAATGTCTTTCAAATGTAATTGGAGTGGGTGAGAATGATGCAATAACTGCTTCCAGATCCAAATCCACAGGTTCTGGACCTTGTTCTTGCATGCACAAAATAAGCCCTAGCCCTTTGCTTAAATAAATTCACTAGATAATTTGGATGTATTTTTCCCTTGAATCTGCATAGATTTATGTTGGGATAGAGCCAAAGCAAACCTTAAGCCTTAAGCTTAAACATCTATCACCAGCTGATCCTCCTCATTATGCGGCTTCACTGATATGGACAGCCATTGTAATTGACCCTGCTGTGTCCCATCTCATGACGTCAATGTTCAACAGGACATTTTGATAGATCGTGTTTAGTTTTGAATGAAAAATTAACAGGCGAACTGTACAGCCCTCGACGGAGGTGAGTAAATGCTTGCTAGGTTTCTATTAGCTGTGCTAAGGAGGGATTATGTTGTCTTGGGGGAGTCGAAGCTTTGTAAGCGAATGAATCCCAAACCTCTAAATCCTATTAGCTGTATACAGAGGTGAAGGAACACAGAGCCATGGCTTAACCTTAAGACTGACAGACACACAATTGTGTTTTATTGCATCTGTTTGTCCTCTCTCTTTCATCACAACATAATAGAAATTGTCAGAGTCTGAGTTTTCTATAAACCTGATTCATAACTGTTTTGTTGCATTCCTGAGTAAATGTTCCTTTCACTCTGGTTTCTCCATCTCTATCTGATCTGAAACATATTCCGTCATCACAGGCAGTAGGAAGTCTTCAAGAAACGTCTGAATTCAATGTTTGCATAACATCCTGTCTAGATGCCTTCATCCAGTCGGTTTTTGAAGACAGCATATAGATATTTCCTTCACTGTCGGCGGTTTGTGTGTGTTTTTTTCAACTTATGACTCAGTTTCTACTAAGAAATAAGCATTGTAGTCACTATATCTTTGCTTTTTCATTTCTAAAGTGGAATTTCTATTGTAGATCTTCAGATGTGGCATCTTGTGTTTGGGATTGTTGACCTTTTTGAATTATGTCTTATGTGCTCATCAAGGCTACTTCATTTTTTATAAAGTAAAAATACAGTAAAAACAGTGCAATTAAAAAAAGATTGTTTTAATATATTTGTAATGTAATTTATTCCTGTGATGGCAAAGCGGAATTTTCAGCATCATTAATCCAGTCTTCAGTCACAAGATCCTTCAGAAATCATTCTAATATATTGATTTTCTGCTCAAGAAACATTTCTTATGATCAATGTTGAAACTGTGATACTTAAAGGAACACTCCACTTTTTTTGAAAATAGGCTCATTTTCCAACTCCCCTAGACTTAAACAGTTGAGTTTTACCATTTTCGAATCCATTCAGCCGATCTCTGGGTCTGGCGGTAGCACTTTTAGCATAGCTTAGCATAAATCATTGAATCTGATTAGACCGTTAGCATCTCGCTCAAAAAAATGACCAAAGAGTTTCGATATTTTTCCTATTTAAAACTTGTCTCTTCTGTAGTTACATCGTGTACTAAGATGGACGGAAAATGAAAAGTTGCGATTTTCTAGGCTGATATAGGAACTAATCTCTCATTCCTGCGTAATAATCACAATGATATGAAATGATTACGCAGTGCATGAAAATAGGCCAATTTTCGCCAACATAACCAACGTGACAACCTGCTTGCACAGAGTGTTCCTTTAATATTTTTGTGTCTGTTTTTAAAAAGAAAAACAGCATTTATTTGAAATATAAAACTTTTTTAGTCACTTTTGATCAATTAAATGTGTCCTTGCAAAATAAAAATAAAAATGTCTTAATAAAATGCAAATTCTTACACACTGACAGGCCACAATTATAACAGGTTTCATTTTTTGGATATAGTCTTAATCTAATAAATGTGCTAAATTTTTACATTAATGACATTGGATTTATTGTACATGATTGTTCTGTATTCCCTGGTAATATGCTAATCATACAGTACCATGGCATTAACGTCACTGTACCATGGTACCACCACAATACTTGTTCTGAGGGTATTAAATATGTAACAATATTCAGTGCACTTTATATGTTATATACACTTCCATTTTACACTTAATCTTTTCCCAAATATTAGACTGATTTCCCTGCATTATTCAATATTTCCAACATTATCATATAAGTTAGCGCCTCAAGCATCTCGGTTACCTTTCATACAATTAATTTCTTGTTCATAGTTTGTGTGATGTTTTAAATGTAATTTTATAAACCAAAAGCCCTATATAACTTATACCCAACCCAATTGATTAGACTTTCTAAACACACAACAGAACATTATATGTAGTGGAGTATGAAAATCTGAGACCACATTGTTATATTTTGTATTCAATTAAAACCAATGCAAAAGGCAAGCATCTTCAATATTGGGCTCAGACGTTTGGACCCACTGTATATGTTACTTGCGTAAGCATGTATCTGTGTGTGTGTTTCTACACAAGGAAAAGAGAACAATGAAAAGAAATGAGCTTTCTTGCTCTATTTCTTTTTCTGTCCATTTTTCTTTCTCCAACCACGTAATGAATGTGCTGTTCTGTTAGAAAAAAAAAGAAAAAGAAAATAAACTTTTATTGGAGAAGGAGAAACAGGCTTGTCGGAGGGGAGGAGGAAAGAGGAATGGATAAAGATATGCATTAGTCAAAGGACGGGAGTGCAGGAGAAAGCCCATGAATCTCAATCTAACTTTATTCAGCTGGGAACAGGAAAGAGCAAAGCTAGCAAGGTCATCTGAGACAGAGTGACGCAACAATTACACAAGCCTGCCAGGCCCATTGTGATTGGTCATCTTGCTCTTTGATCAGTGTCAAGGAATTTTTTTTTTCTCGAGCAATACATTTCAAGATTTCTGCCCACCTTTAACTCTCAATAGTTTAGAAAGAGAGGAGGAAGTATAGCTTACATTCTGAGTTATGGTGTAGGTGTCAACATTCATTATATATGAGGGATTTTCATTACAGAGGGCTTGTCAAAAGAAATTATGCTGTGATGTGGTGTGGAAATTTACAGTGGGTATTTTCCCAGTGTTAGAATATGGTATTATTTCAACGCAAAATACCATTCAAAAGTTTGGGGTCGGTAAGATTTTTGTTAAATAATAATAATAATCATAATGATCTTGTTCAATGTAAGGTTGCATTCAATTTCTCAAAAGGAATAGTAACACAGTAAATTGCTTAAAAAGTGACAGTAAATCTTTTGTAATGTTAAAAAATTAAAAAAGATTTATGTTTTCAAATAAAATACCGGCTCCAACATTTGAACAGCAGCATTAATTATTTAAATGCTCCATATTGACTATTTTCAAGTTCACCCAAAAATGAAAATTCTGTCATTAACCCCTACGGGTCTGAGGCAGTTTTGGCGCCCTGTAGAAGTTCTGACATGCTCTGACATTTGTGCTTTCTTCAGTTGCTTATAAACATATTTAAGGCAAACGTGTCATTACACTGTATTCACTGCCTTTGAATAGAAAGCACTCTCTGTGGGCGAGGCCGCATTAGCAGATAATCTCTCTCTTTTCAAACAGATTACATAAACAGAATATCTGTTTTCGATTTGATTGACATTATTTTAAACCTGACATTTCAACGTTTCTTTAGACATATGTCTCATATTTGTATTCGCCAAGTTAGAGTTGATTTTCTGACAAGTATCAGAATGGACTTCATTAAGAGATAGGCGGCAGATCATGCGCATCATGTTTGCTTTCTTTATTTTGCAGAAAGCACAACATTTTGTTTTTATTGTATGCACACAAATGAAAGTAGACACTTAACAGTTTTGAATAATGTATAACACGTGTCTATGACCAAAATAGTTTTTTCAGTCTCTTTCGCACTGATAAGAAAAGAAGTGAGTTGGTCACGCTGGCACGACCACCGACCCCTGGGGGTTAATTATTCACTATCATGTCGTTCCAAACCCGTAAGACTTTTGTTCATCTTCAGAACACAAGTTAAGATCTTTTCGATGAAATCTGAGAGCTTTCTGTCCCTCTATTGACTACGCAACTACCACATTCAAGCCACAGAAAGGTAGTAAAGACATCATTAAAGTAATCCATGTGACTCCAGTGGTTTAACTTCAATTTTATGAAGCGACGCGATTGGTTTGTTTGCGCAAAAGAACATAATTTATCATTTTATTTACAAAATATAAATCTTTGACACGCGTTCACGTAACAACGTCTGCTCTCGCATCAACACAAACACGCATGCGTCATGATGCTCTCGTGAACATATTGAGATTGATATTTTGGTAAAATTATGTTTTTTTTGCGCAAACAAACTTTCATAAATTGTTGTTGCTTCATAAATTTGAGGTTGAACCTCAATAGTAGTTGCAGCTGTCAATGGAGGGACAGAAAGCTGAGTAAATGAGGACAGTAAATGTGTCTGAAACTTCTAAAATATGTATATAGAATTTCCAGTTGGTTTGGGGTTGTAATTTACAACTGATTGTGGTGGAATACAATTAGAATCATGTGACATTCAACTGGATAAACTAAAAATAACGATAATAAATGGTTCTATAGGAATTCTTATTAGATTCCAATTATGAGAGAATTTCTTTTAGCAATCCTTTTCTCTTTAGATTGTTTTTTTACTTAGAGTTGTACTCAGTCTTTACAACAATTCTTTGTACTGCTTGTTTCCTAAAGTTGAATAGACAAACACCTTGGCAGTTTTCACATGGCATCTAAAACAATCACCAGGGAGTGTATAATTTGTCTGTAAAGGACAGTCCTGCGCTGTGAAGTGTTTGAACATCAAGTGCCTGACTGAACGATATAGTAAATGCTTTCAGTGCCAGAACATTCTGTCCCGAAATCAAAGCTTTGAGTGAAAGACCACATCACCAAGAGGTGCAGTACAGAGAGAGACCATCAGAATGAAGCTACAGACGTTTAGCCCTGACCTCTGTGTCAGATGTATCATCACAGCAAAACTAAGAGAAATTACTGTACATTTGACCCTTTGGCATTGGCTCTCTATGGCTCAACACTATTGACAATGTGTGTTTGGATTTGGTGGCATTATGTGTTTTCAGTTTACAAAAGCAAATTTAGCATAATACCAGTTTATACTTCCGCCAGTAGCGTTCCTCATTTGCAAATGAGATGGAAATGGAATATTTGGAATATCCTTTGGTCATCATTTATCAAATGTGTTCACTATCATTAAGCCATAACTAGAGGTCAAAATCGTGTATCTGTGTAGATGTGGATGTCCTACCCACACATCTGATTGGTGCTCCCGGTTTCTCAAGTATCCAATCAAAGGCCCTTTGAGAAAATCTGCAAACACAGAGATAAAGACTTGAGTCATAAGACATTAAAAATTATTCCACAGCACTCCCATTTATCAAAAAAAATATGTATTACAATATTAGGCAAACATGAATGATAGCCGTAATCTTTTTGTTTGTTTGTCTTTGCCTGCAGACAAAAATCAGGCAGAATAAAATACTATAAACTCATATTGAAGCAGGTACCTGAGCCATATCTATGGACTAGAAAATCACAGAGGCCCGTAAGCCAGTATATACTCATAAATAATTTAGATTTATGTATTTAAATCACATACAAAATTTCAATCCTACTGGATTACACAGTTTTATCATAAACAAACTAATAAACTTAATGTGTTGCATACTTGTCAGTCATATATGAAAGTCTAACCGTTTTTATTGTGTATTTAAAAGACATTCAGTTTATTAGAACTATTATAGAAATCTTGCCTGTTTCCTATCCATTTTATTAATAAATGGCAGAATTATGTACTGCATTCTTTTCCTCATAAATCGTAAAAATGTAATCTGACATTGATACAGAGGTTTGAATATAACAAGGATTAAAACGTCCTTAAAAGGGCTTACATTCAAATGCTTGGCCTTCTAATTTTCTAGACAAGTAAGGATACCACTGCTTTATCATAATATAATTATTTGACATGAATAGACGTTGAACGAAGTTGGCATACAGTTGCAAGAAATGTGAACCGCTTGAAAATGTGAATAATTTGAACAAAATGAAAGATATCATACAAAATTCATTATTTTATACTGTCCTGAATAAGATATTTTACATAATTTTTTTTTTTTTACATATAGTCCACAAGACAAAAAAATAGCTGAATTTATTAAAAATGACCCGTTCAAAAGTTTATGAACCATTGATTCTTAATACTGTGTGTCGTTCCCTGGAAGATCCACGGCTGTTTTTTTGTTTTATGATGGTTGTTCATGAGTCTCTTGTTTGTCCTTAGCAGGAAAACTGCCCAACGTTCTTCAGAAAAATCCTCCAGGTCCTGCACATTCTTCAGTCACTGCTGGAAAGGGTTCAAATATGCAAAAGATGCTGGAAAACTGAAGATTGTGCAGGACCTGGAGGATTTTTCTGAAGAAGGTTGGTCCGTTTAACTGCTCAGGACAAACAAGGGACTCATGAACAACCATCATAAAACAAAAAAACAGCCGTGGATCATCCAGGGAACGACACACAGCACTCAGAATCAATGGTAAACTTTTGAACGGGTCATTTTAATAAATTCAGCTATTTTTTTGTCTTGTGGACTATAAGTAAACATTTTCTTATGTACAATATCTTATTAAGGACAGTATTAAATAAAAAATAACATGCATTTTGTATGATCTCTCTTATTTAGTAAAAATGATTCCCATTTTCACAGATTCTGCAAGCGGTTCACATACTTTTTCTTGCAACTGTATATAAAAGCATTGAATTCCATCATAATGGATGCTTTTTCCTACATATGGATTCATTTGAAGTTGAGTACACCCACAATGTCTATTGTTATATCACCATCATTGTGGATTTGTAATGAAATGAACAGCCATATAACAGAAATCATTTCCTCTGCACGCTTGTTTAAAAGCCTTTGTAGAAAAATCTACTGCATGCTGTGGAGAAGATACCGTTCCTTCATTATGCCCACATTTTATGAGATGATAATGCTCCATGTGCAATATTTAACAAATTCAAGAGGGGTCACGTGCAGCACAATGCTTTCCATGGGCTCTAAATCTTAATATTACATTGCCTCTGCAATGACTTCAAAAAGACAACGTGCCAAGAAACTTTTGACCTCATTCATCAAAGTCCTGGAAGCGTTCCATCCTGAAGAATCTTTTCCAATTTAGATTGTGTACAGCAGCAACATTACAATTGAATTTTCTTGTTCCTCTAATCGCTGTTTAATATGGAATAATTGGGTAACGACTTACTGTAGCGGTAACTTACTGTAGCATCTCCTAAGAGACACGTAGCTGACATTAATTTATGTATTTATTTGCTTTTTGACGAGGAAAAACTCTCTTGCTCTGATCCACCCATCTGTGTGGCCTACATACAGAACCTACTGTTCCTAAAACCTGCTCTATTAAGTCACACTGACCCAGGATTGAGAGGCCTCCAAGGAATATGCCCTGTGGCAATCTCTCTCTCTGTCTCCACAACCTGACACCTTTACAGTCACACATAAAATAGGCATCCGAGATATCACAAATCTGAGATAGCAACCATTTCAATATATTTCAATAGCCTGTCTCTGACAGAATCACAGCAGACTGTGTTGACGGGAAACTAGACCATTTTGTCTTTCTAAGTGGCTGTTTGTATGTTTATGCCTTTGCAAGAATGTTCTGTGTGATTGATAGGTTTGTTTTTTTTTACTACCCAAGTCTCTAGAATCTTGCTGAGCAACTTAGTTACTGTTAGTTAAACTGCCAACATTTATGATTAGCAAAACACATGGTTTAACCCTTTAAGCTGCACTATGTAACTTTTCCGTCCACTAGAGGTCACCTATTCAAAACAAAGGCGTAGTTTGATGACGCCAAGTTTGAGCGCAGGATCTTGGTACATGTGGTCTTCACCTCACAGCTGGTGGGAAAGAAACGGGATAGGACACGGGCAGAAATCATGTTCATGGATGCAATTATTAACGTTACAGTATGAAGCAGAAGCAGGAGCGATTGTTAATAAGAAGAGCGCAACACAAGCCTCGCGAGCACCAGAACCTTTATTATGGCATAGTTGCTGGCGGGACTTTTATTATGCGCCATTTCCTCTTCTCCGGTCATGAGTATGAGGTAACGCAGCTCTGTTTATGATATCAGATACATTTGAGTGTGGTGAAAATTAAGTTATGACATTACTTTGTGCGTTCGCTCGGTGGCTGCTATGACACTTGTTCACACTGCAGTGAGAGTAAAGCGTTTTTTGCTAAATAAAACCGGAAACTGAGGGGAACGCAGATATGACGCCATCGACAGGCGACTCCCTCACACGTCCCGGTTCCTCGGGTAAAATAGCAATTTTCTCACAAATAGTTGGAAACATTTGGGATATTGTAAGTACTCAACTGAACAAAATATATTACACTGGCCAGGTGGTTGTTGGATATTTTACTGAAAATTTTTTACATAGTGCACCTTTAAATGCATGAATGTTTCGCCAGTCATTATTACATATTCAGGTCTTATCGACCCGGATCTAAATCTAACACAGATGGCTGTATACACTGTAAAATCCAACAGTGATTTTACTTAATGTCTTAACTTAATTGTAAAAATCTAGTAATCTGTACTATTCACATATTATTCCTTGTTTACTCAGAAAACACAAGTTAAGATTAATTGATTGGTTTGAGTGCCATTTTTTTGATGCAACAAGAAATCACAGTTATTTGGTTTCAAAGGAAGAGAAGTAATAAATAGGCTGCTTTTAATAGCTGACCTAGCTTTTTTGATTTAGTCAGAAATTAAGGTCATCTTTTAAAATTAACCTATGCAATGTTTCCCTTTATGTCATATAATGATCATTTACAATTTTATTGCTAACACTTACGTCATAAACACCTGTGTAACTTTCAATTGGGTTGATATTATCTCTCTATATTTGTAACAATATCTTGCAGTTGATCATGCTTGAGTCACACACAGACTTCAACATTCAGCATGCAAAACACAACAATGGTAGCTATACTAAGTAAATCTAAAGTAAGAGATCAAGTACTCTCTACTTAGTTATTTTTTAGTTACTAGAACTCTTGTGTAAGTAAACTATACTAAGCATTTGTTAGCACAACATACTATTCACTTTACTTGTTTTTTTACCTAATTCAATTTTACAGTGTACCTGTTGCGATGATTCTCCTGATATTAGAGTAACAATTACAGAAGAATAAAATACAGCATATTTTGTTACTTTTTGGAATTTGGAAGGGTTCAGTTTGAGCAGATGTTTTATACCATCATCACTGTTCTTGTCAGAGCTCATTTCCCAGTACATTAAGCATCTGGCCAATATTCACAATCTCAAACACATTCTCAAAACTATCATTTTCAACATCTTCTATAAAAAATATATTTTGATCGCTGACAGCTTCTTCACCAGATCCACCATCAAGTGACAGTGGCACTAATATTTGATTGGGTTAGGGTTAGGGTTAGGGTTAGGGTAGGGTTAGGGTTAGGGTTAGGGTTAGGGTTAGGGTTAGGTAATTAGCACTAATATTTGATTGCGTTCAGTACTGTCTCTGGAGTAAATAACTGAGCCATTTCAAGTTTTGCCGATGATACTTTCTATTCTTTTGTTTTCTTTCTGCGGTAACTATGAGTGAAACGTCACTTCATCATTGTGTATCAGACATTTCCACCTTGTGGAATAAAGGTACTTATTCAGTCATTAAAGATTCAATTATTGTTGTGCAGAAAAAATATACTTACACTGTTACACACCTCGGAGGTTAGCGTTTTCTTGTTATATAATTCATAATGAATTGATTGAGGAATACAAAGAAGGCTGATGTCTAACTTTAAAAAATTAAAGAGGAGGAGGGTAGTGAATGATGTCCTTGGGTCACTAAAGACCTGATGTATGCATTTAAGGGTTAATAGCTCAGACATTTAAAGTTAACTCTATCGCCGCCTGTACTGTAGTTATTTAACTAAATGCTTGAAATGCATTTGCCAAGCATTCATATTTTCATTTGCATATTTGTATTGAAAATGTGACAGCATCCGTAAATGGAGGGATACAAATGAATCTCATCTTCTCAGGAAAAAATTATTTGTTAAAGGATGTTTAGATGATTTTACTTTTGCTAAAACAAGACAAAACCAGCTAACAGAGAACATTCTGGAAAGGTTCTATCAAAGTTCTAAGTCCTGTCCCCCATGTATATATGTACTTATTAAAGTAATTGCAATAACTGGGTAATAAAACTAGGTATTAATCCTGAGCCTACCCATAACCTTAACCCATTTAGTTACCTTATATTACTAAGTACTTTCTTAGGTAAGTACACTGTAAGTACACGTACTGTAAAATGCAGGTCAACCAAAAGTTCCTCCATTTTTTTAAAGATATCTGATGTTTAATAACGTTCTTAAAACATTAGAACAAAAACATTTTATTTATACATTGTTTGTGGATTTCTGTAATGTATCTTTGTATTAAATTTTTTGCTCATGTGTGAATCTTTGAACATTAATTCACAGATAAAACAATGATCTTGATCCTAAAAATATTGTCACAATGACTCACACAGGTCACAAGGAATGTCAGGCATTAAAGGTGCAGTATGTATTGACAGCTAGAGGTTGAAATGGGTACTGCAGTCCAAACTCAAAATATTGGGAGTTGTTCACCCGCTCCCTCCTCTTCAGACTCGATGCTCATATGGGTTGCCAGATTGAGGACAGATGAGTTGATTGATCCACATTTAATATGTCTCTGGACATACTGGACAGATGGATGCTGAGGCTTTTTATGTTGGGTAGCATCTGGGATCTCTAACCCAGTTCGTTTGCGTGCATCCATGGCTGCAATAAGCTGTGTTTCCCGCCAACTGGCAACCCAGGGATGTCAAATACTATTGGGTAAAATTGGCAGTGGGTGCCTAAATATCTGCAAACATATTATGGTATTTTTATGGTGTAGTACAGCCAATTACATACAGCACCTTTAAACATAGATGAAATTGATCAACGACATTGCTGTACTACAGTATGCAAACCTGCATCTTTGTAGCTGTTAAAACGTGTGCCATTATGAAATATGAGCTTGTCAAGTTATTGAAAAGTGAGTCTTTTTCAATCTTCAATCTTCTCTAAAATCAAATTTCTGTATAATGCTTACTGTGAGTTTGCAGTTTCCTTTTTATGCACATTAGAGATAAAAGATAATTACAAACCGAATTCTTAGAAAAGAGAGAAAAGTGATGGTGCATTCTGGGAAATTCAAGGGGGAAAATGTTTCAGTGCACTGGAATGGTTTTGACATTGAGGCATCCATAGAAATGTCTGACTCCAGTGCAATAGTTACAGAACTATGAAGCAGATTGATACTGATTAGGAATTTGATATTTGGCAGTCTTTCATTCCAACCATCCATTCATCCAAATGAAAGAGAGATTATTGGGTGTCAGATTCAGATAAGTCAAAGATGTAGTATCGTATTATCGAGAGTCATCTCACTTTTGCACTACTCTCTCTCTCTCTCTCTCTCTCTCTCTCTCTCTCTCTCTCTCTCTCTCTCTCTGTTTCCCCATTCAGTGACTGTTCTTTTGTCCTTTTAACTGGTGGTAATTAAATGAACAGGGTGCTTAAGGAGGGGTGTCTTTCTGTACAATTAGCTTGACATACTGTGGTACATTACTGCCATCTTTGCTGTGACCTAATATAATGTAGATAAACTTGCTCCAAATTAATTGCCAGGTTAATGAGTTCACAGCAGGTTGTGCATTTCAGCAAATGGTTTCTAGAGTGCCAGCAGGAAGGGGATGTATGTCTTTTTGCTGGAAAAAGAAAGGTTTTATGTTTGGGTTCACTTTTTTTTTTTTCATTCTTAATAACTTACATTAACTTTTACAATACTGCATTTGGGCCCCATTTTTTTATTACATTTTGAAGAATGTTCACACAAATCCTTTCCAAGGATCATGCAAATCTATCATGTGGCTTCAGGAGCATAGTGTACAAGTCATATGAATAACTTTAATGGTATTTTAATTGAGCTTTTTGTCCTTTTTGGAGCTTGACAGCCTGTGGTCATTATGTATAAAATAGCTATGTGAAGGCTCATTGGAAAAACATGACTCATACATTTTTGCAAACTCCAAAAACTTATATATAAATACAAATACAATTCACTGCAGTTTCAAGCTGGAATGAACACTAGTAGCACTAAAACTACTCCAACTACTTTTATTCCTGTTCACACAATTTTTATTTTTATGATTACAGAGCAGATGATCAATAAATATTTTCATACTATGTTATGACCTCAAAACACTTTTACTGTAGTGCATGATTTGTAAACAAATACATTTTGACTTCTTCATCACCTAAACAGCTCCATGTGTATGGCTTTTCTGAATTCAGGTTAATTGGGACAGGTCATCTCAATGACAAAAAGTGTCCCAAATAACCTGAATTCACCCAGTAATCTAGCTCAGTAGCTCACTTACGAGTCTCTTGAAACACGAGTCTCAAAAGATGTAGAAGACAACTAACTGGCATGGTTGCTTTAGAAAATATCTCACTAATTTACTTTACTACTAATGTTCTATCTTCATGCAGAATATATTCTCTGGCTCTGTAGGCATCTTACAACAGTTCCCACAAGAGCGATTTATAGACTATCATGACAGAATATGCTAATCGATGACTTGAAGATAACTCCACATCAGCTACATAATTTCATCAACTAACCAATTTAGAAACGTCCTGTTGCATTTCTACATGTTGTCACTTCTTCTTGAGTCTCTCCATCATTGTCCGATTCCTGTTTGAATATAAAAGGCTGAACAGTTTCTGACCTTTTCAGTGGTGTCTGCATGAGGTTGGCGCTGCTACCTTGAGCTCTTGAAGCTCCGCCCTCTTCTTGAAAGGGGCCGAGAGCAGCAGCTCATTTACATTTAAAGGAACACATACAAAAATGGTGCGTCTTTGCTCACCCTCAAAAAGTGACAATTTTAACATGCTATAAAAATCATCTGTAGGTTATTTTGAGCTAAAACTTCACATACACACTCTGGGGACATCAGAGACTTATTTTACATCTTGTAAAAAGGGGCATTTTAGGACAACCTAAACCATTTAGTGCTATGGACATTTTACGAACTGCCACAAAACTAACAACCAACATAATGACCAGCTGAGAACTGGTGAAGAGCTTATAAAATGTGTAAAGGAGTCAAAACAATGGCCTTCCGACACACACACAAATGAAGATCTGCTGGCAGGAGATGCAGTTCTGTCTGTACTGAACTATGATGAGAAAAAAACTTGTGTAACGGACATAGTCCAGTAATAGGCCTTGTTAGCGCGCCTCCTACCCCAGAGACCCCGGTTCGAATCTCGCTCGGAGCGGGTGGAGTTGGACAGGTTACATTTGGTGCAACATAACAGATTCAGGCCAGTAAGAGCTGTGCTTTTAAACCTCACTCCCCTGGCCTCAAGGACATGCCAAGTGTGAACACACCCAAGCATCATGAAATGTGAAATAAGCAACATAATATCATTATGCAGAAATATTGGCACATGCAGTAAGAGCTGTGCATGTAAACCTCACTCCACTGGCCTCAAAAGTAGAGTCAAGTAGGACCGGTTACATTTGGTGCTGCTACCCGGATGGGAGTGAGGTTTAGGCTGGTGAGTGTAACGGACTTAGGCCAGTAAAGCTGTGCTTTTAAACCTCACTCCCGTGGCCTCCAGAGGTGCACTAGCAACTGACGCAAGTGGCTGCAGTCTTTAGCGTCCTTGTTAACGTGCCCGCCTCCCACACCGGAGACCCTGTTCGAGTAGGACCAGTTACATTTTTTGCCCTGACCTAGATGGGAGTGAGGTTTAGGGGGTGAGTGTAATGGATAATAGGCCAGTTAGAGCTGTGCATGTAAACCTCATTCCCCTGGCCTCAAAAGGCGCTCTATAGGCTGAAGTCTTTAGCGTCCTTGTTAACACTAGAGCTGCAACTAACGATTATTTTTTCTGTCGACTAATCTATCAATTATTTTTTCGATTAGTCGACTAATCTAACGGTTATTTTTCCGGATTAATTTTATGATTCTTTTTTACTGATTATTGTATTTCAAAGAGGGTAGTGAATTTGTATATTATTTTAACATGAAATCAATGAATGATGACAATATTAATTGTATTTCAGGAAGGGTAGTGTACATAGTATGCCATTTTATAATGAAATATATTGAGCCAAGAAGCATTTTAAACAACATGTATAATGATACTATTCATCATAAAATGTATACAGAGTAGGCCTAATTAGGAAAAGTTGTTTACTATAGTAGTTGAGTATGATTTACTTATTGATTTGTGTCAATAGTAAATGAAAATGCTCTTGTATTTATCTGCAAAAGGTTCACATACAGGAGCTTTCAGCATAGTTTTAATGTATAACTAGTCGTCTATTTTGAAGATATACATGTGCAAAAACAACGACTAAAGCTGCCAGAAGTTTTTGCCCAAACTTCAAAGACACATTTAAATGATTAAAACTAGAGGCATATCTTAACTTTAATGTTACTTTAATCATGTAAACTACCTATATACAGCATGTTATTATGCATATGTGTTTGCAACAGAGGGGAACCAGGTCGCATTTACAGCAGATATATGCAGCCCATAATAAATAAAAGCACGAGACGTACTGGGGTCGGAGAAGAACACCGGAAAATGTGACCGTCTGTTGCAATACACGCGCCACGGTTCAGCTGCTCGAGACGAACACTGGCAGCAGGGTTGCCAGGTTTTCACAACAAAACCCACCCATTCGTTACTCAAAACTAGCCCAAAACAAGCCCAATCGCGTTTTGGGGAGGTTCTCCGGTAAACTTCGCGTTCGGGGGGTTAAATATGTGGGGGTTTTTTTTGCAGGGCTGCCTGCTAAAATTCTCATTCCCGGGGATAAATATCACATAATTGGGATCGCTTCAACCCGCGGACATGAGACATAGCCCGCGGCAACAGTGTAGAAGTAGCCCAATTCCGCGGAAAAAACGCGGACTTGGCAACACTGACTGGCAGTGTGAAAGCTCTCGCTCTCCACGCGCACAGCTTCTGCTCTGCCACTGCGCGCAGTGTGAAGCCGGCGTTACAGAGCGAACAAAGCACAGTTTTATTCGGCTTCTGTTTAAAGTACTCCCACACTTTTGAATGTCGCTGTCTGGCTTTATATGATAAATTATAATTTTCACTATGTCCGGGAGCAGAAGCCGCCATTATTTTAGATCTCCTGTTCTATTCTAGAACGTAAATAATGTGCCGCCGACGCGTCGTTGCAGCCCTAGTTAACACCCTCGCCTCCCACTACGGAGACCCCGGTTTGAATCGCGCTCGGAGCAGGTTGAGTAGGACCAGGTACATTTGCTGTCGTGACCCGGATGGGAGTGAGGTTTAGGGGGGTGAGAGTAACGGACATAGGCCAGTAAGAGCCGTGCATGTAAACCTCACTCCCCTGGCCTCAAAAGGCGTTCTAATCTTTAGCTTCCTAGTTAGCACGCTCGCCTCCCACTACGAAGACCCCGGTTTGAATCCCGCTCGGAGCAGGTCGAGTAGGACCGGTTACATTTGATGGCATTGACCTGGATAGGAGCGAGGTTTAGGGGGGTGAGAGTAACGGACACAGGCCAGTAAGAGCTGTGCATGTAAACCTCACTCCCCAGGCCTCAAAAGGCGCACTAGAGGCTGCAGTCTTTAGCGTCCTTGTTAACACCCTCGCCTCCCACATCGAGACCCCAGTTTGAATCGCGCTCGGAGCAGGTTGAGTAGGACCCGGTACATTTGCTGTCGTGACCCGGATGGGAGAGAGTTTTACGGGGGTGAGAGTAACGGACATAGGCCAGTAAGAGCCGTGCATGTAAACCTCACTCCCCTGGCCTCAAAAGACGCACTAGAGGCTGCAGTCTTTAGCGTCCTTTTTAACACCCTCGCCTCCCACTACGGAGACCCCAGTTTGAATCGCGCTCGGAGCAGGTCAAGTAGGACCGGTTACATTTGATGCCACTGTCCTTGATGGGAGTGAGGTTTAGGGGGTGTGACCGACATTGGCCAGGAATAGCTGTGCGTGCAAACCTCACTCCCCTGGCCTCAAGAGCATGCCAAGTGTGAACATACCCAAGCATCAAGAAATGTGAAATAAGCAAAATAATATCATTATGAAATGACTGGACCTGGTTTGGAAGAGTCTTTTGATTTGAAAGATTTTTGTGTGTATGAAGAAAGTCATAAGGGTTTGGAATTAGCTTGAGTAAGTAATTATAGAACTGATGGTAGACTATCCATTTAAAGTTTCTTTTTGTTATTTTTGGAGATAGCAAGGGGAAAGAGGAATGACATAGAATATGAGGATATAAGGGATTGGCAAGGACAGGAGTGGATGCATTTGCATTTCTAAGCAGAGCAGCATGTCTGAATCAGTATAAAATGTGGGTGCATTTATTCCACGTTAGTGGGTCATTTGTGAGAGGTATACAGTCTGTGTAAGCTTTCTTACTGTATTTTTGCTCTTAAATTCTCTCACACACCATTATGTATTTGTCTCTTGGCCATTACATTGCAGTGACCCAGAAAAGCATAAAATTGCATCAGTAAGCCACAAATCATCAAACCCAGTTCCAATAACCTTGCAGAACACTGGGATAGCGCATGTTTGGTAGAACAGGTGCTGTAATTGTGTCGGCAGTGTGTGTATGGTTTGTTTCCAGGCGTATGTGTTTGTTTTGTGTGAGCGATACTTCACTGAGTGTTCTACAATTTCTTTCAAGGACCTCCTGGTTGCATCACCTGTTTCAGAAATCAATGGGTGAATAACCAAACACTTATATATTCATTTGTATTCCAGTCACAGTAGGATGAAGCAGGCATTCGGTACAGTGAGCACCATCCTCTGGGGTAGCGAGGGTGGAAATACTTCATCAAGAAAGTACTGGGAAAGGGGCAAGAGTTGTTTTAATAAAATGTATTAATTTAGTAATTGCAAACATTTTTGGCCAAATAGTTTGATTTTTTCCCCCCTCATAAATAACATTTAATTATTGGAATCCAGCCCACTAATTCAGATTAAAACAAATTTTCTAACTTTCTTAAATGTTGTACAGTATGTGCATTTTTGATTTGCTTTATATTTGCAAAAGAAGAAAATGCATCTACATTAGCATTTATGTGAAATCTGCCCACTCGTTTGGACTGCATGGCACAAAAAAGACGACACAGTGTTCTGGTAAACAGCACATGGAGAAGCATCAGATCTGTTGAATACTCAAATGAAGCATCCACCACACGCCCCCAACCAATTTTACGCCGCTTGGAACCCTCCACACACAAGCAGAATCTTAATCAACAGAGGTTACTGCAGATCATGCCGTTTTAATTGATAGCTAGGGATGCCAGCTGAATTTCAAGCTTAGTAGGTGATAGTATCACATCACCGGGAATGAGTGATACCTCATTATTTCGAGATATCACAAAGAGAAAGTAGAAGTACAGAGATTAACATGAAATGCAAAATTAATGATGGCATGCAGAGGGTTCTCCCAAAGCGAATTACATAAATAATATACTCGCTGCAAAAATTAGTTTCTTAATCAGTTTTTTTGACTTATTTTCCCATTAAAATATCCTTAAAACAAGATATATGTAAATGAGAAACTAAACTGCATAAGATATTAAGACTTGTTTTCAGAAAATATATCTTATATTAAATTGAATTGTCTTACCCCACTCCCAGACTGCTTTCTTAAAGCATATATTTCAATAAACTTGGTCAGATTTATGCTTAAAGCAAGAAAAACAATTGCAGGGAAAGTTAATTTGCCTAAATTCAAAATATATTACATGAAAACAAGCCTTAATGTCTTATGCAAATTTTCTTCTCAAGTAAATGTATCTTTTTTCTTTTAAGGATGTTCAGATGTTGTTTTACTGGAATACAAAACATAAATACTGATTATGGAAATTATCTTTCTTTCTTTCAAAGTTTTCAAGGTTCAGGTAATCATAACGTCAGCATTTATGCTGTGAATAACCAAAATGAATATGCCATTTTGTGGCACAAGGTGTTTCAATGGGGCAAATGATCACGAGGAGTCGATCGGTAATCGGAATTAGTAATATATTAGTGATTTTACATGCACTCACAACTTGCACAAGGCATTCATACTATTGCAGTCTGATTTAAATGAACTGATTTAAATGACTCTTTTTGTGGCGTATGGCGTTCCATTAACTGGGGCTGGAAATAAGGCACAAGTAAAGTTTTCACTGTGTTTGAAAAGTGCATTGCGGCCGATTTGTCTAATCATAAATAATGCAGCCTGATTATGCTTCATTTGTATGTGAGTGAGAACAGGGAAAGAAAATAATGAAATTGTATGTTTGACCATGAGGGAACAGATCAGACAAAAATGAAAATGGCATGACTTTACATTTAAAAATAACTAAATCAAGACAATAGTAATAGCCTAGGCTCTAAGAATTAGTATCAGATACAATTAGTATCAAGAATTAGTATCAGGTCTGAAACTTAGAACTTTGTATGGTTACTTTAAAAATTTATTTCACTTCAGAATACAAAATACATGCTTTAAAGACGTAATTTGTAATGTATTTAGTTAGATTACATACATTTTGTAACTTAATCTAAATATTTTAGAATACTTTGGAATATTAATAAGGTGTGTAACACAGAGACCACCGGACATAGGACTTGGTTTTCCTATGCATATTGTTTTAAACAACATAAATTTTCAACAATAATTCATTAAAAAAAAAAAGCTGACAATCTTAGAAAAAAATAAAAAAATGATGCTCAAGGCAACACGATGCATTAAGATCTGGTGTATGTACAACCCCAAATCAGAAGAAGTTGGGACAGTATGGAAAACGCAAATGAAAAAAAAAAAAGAAGTGATTTCTAAATTTACTTTGACTTGTATTTCATTGCAGACAATATGAACACAAAATATTTCATGTTTTGTCTGGTCAACTTCATGTCATTTGTAAATATGCATCCTTTCCTGTCATTCAGACCTGCAACACATTTCAAAAAAAGTTTACCACTTTGTAATGTTGCCATTCCTTTTCACAACACTTAAAAGACGTTTAGGGACTGAAGACACCAAGTGATGAAGTGTTTCAGGTGTAATTTTGTCCCATTCTTCCTGCAAACAAGTCTTAAAGGCCAATTTATACTTCTGCGTCGAGTGCACGCAGAAGGTACGGCGTACCCTACGCATAGACGCGTTGGATATGCCGTACCCTACGGCGTAGCCTGACGCGCACCTCTCCAAAAATGTAACAACGCGTCAATTTTACGCGGACCGCAAGCGCTGTGATTGGTCTGCCAGAATCCTTCCCTCAGGTCAATAAATAAATAAAAAATCTGCGATAGGAGTGTGTGTGTGTGTGTGTGTGTGTGTGTGTGTGTGTGTGTGTGTGTGTGTGTGTGTGTGTGTGTGTGTGTGTGTGTGTGTGTGTGTCAAGAAATTGGATGATAGTTCCTTACGTCTGCTATAACACAATATTTTGCAGTCCAGCGATTCTTTATGGTAGTAAATAAATACATAGATCCGCTGAGTATAGTTTATTTATTTTCTCATTAAAACCAAAGATGTTAATCAGTAATTGTATATCAAGAACAGGGACACATTAGGGTATATTTCGTGAATGAAGTCTCCGCAACAGCAATCGATTGCTCGAGCCACCGCTGCTGAAAACAGCGGCCACGAGCTCTGCATGATTTCACAAACACATTCCAGCGCCAGATCGCCTTATTTAACTTTACTAATCAACTAGAGATGCTTAATTTGTATTAGATACAACAACTCAAGCTGCAAGAAAAGCCGCTCTCTCACTGCTGCTGATACTCCGACATGAATGCACACATTCTACACAACAAACTGCTTCTTCTTCGGCTGTTGTCTTGATTACACCAACATGCCCGAGGACACTGCCTACTAGCGTCTGCATGTGGAATTGCACATTGACGCAGACAACAGCGCAGAAGTATAAATGCTCACGACGGCGTCGGCTATACGCGTAGCCTACGGCGTACACTACGGCGTACTCTCGACGCAGAAGTATAAATGGGCCTTTAGGTGGGCAACAGTACGGGGTCTTTGTTGTCGCATTTTGCGCCTGCAGGCAGGCCAGTCAAGTACCCGTACCCTCTTCCTACGCAGCCAGGACTTTGTAATGTGTGCAGAATGTGGTTTTGCATTGTCTTGTTGAAATATGCATGGACGTCCCTGGAAAAGATGTCTTCTTGAAGGCAGCATATTATGCTCCAAAATCTCTATGTACTTTTCAGCATTAATGGTGCCTTCACAGAAGTGCAAGTTACCTTTGCTAAGGGCACTGACACAACCCCATACCATGACAAACCCTGGCTTTTGGACTTGTTGCTGGTAACAGTCTGGATGATCCTTTTCTTCTTTGGTCCGGAGCACACAGCGTCCATTCCTCCCAAAAAATACCTGAAATACTGATTCATCTGACCACAGTACACGTTTCCACTGTGTGATGGTCCATCCCAGATGCCTCCGAGCCCAGAGAAGTCGACGGCGCTTCTGGACACTGTTAACATAGGGCTTCCTTTTGGCACAGTACAGTTTTAACTGGCATTTGTGGATGTAACTACATATTGTGGTACTTGACAAAGGTTTGCCAAAGTAGTCCTGAGCCCATGTGGTGATATCGCTTATAGATGAATGACGATTCCTGATGCAGTGCCGCCTGAGGGATCGGAGATCACGGTTGTTCAGCTTAGGCTTGCGCCCTTGTCCTTTACGCACTGAAATTCCTCCAGATTCCTTGAATCTTTTAATTGTTATGCACTGTTGAATGTGAAATATCCAAATTTCTTCCTATCTTTCTTTGAGGAACATTGTTTTTAAACATTTCAATAATTTTCTCACGTATTTGTTGGCAAACTGGCGATCCTCGGCCCATCTTTGCTCCTAAAGGATTAGACCTTTCTTGGATGCTGCTTTAGTACCAAATCATAATTACAATCACCTGTTGACATCACCTGTTTCAAATCACATCATTATTTAACCATTTTACCTCATTACTAGCCCTAAATTGCTCCTGTCCCAACTTTTTTTGAAATGTGTTGCAGGTCTGAATGACAGGAATGGATGCATATTTACAAATGACATGAAGTTGACCAGACAAAACATGAAATATTTTGTGTTAATATTGTCTGCAATGAAATACAAGTCAAAGTAAATTTAGAAATCACTTCTTTTTTTCTTTTCTTTTTTTGCGTTTTCCATACTGTCCCAACTTTTTCTGATTTGGGGTTGTAAACTCAACTCGTTCTCACTCCCAAGGCGTCAAAATCTGAAGCATGCTCAAGTGCCTTCACTATATCGACACGCAGGTGCTCCATTGATTTCAATGAGAAACCTTTGGCGTCATACACAGACCCATTGGGCATGGGAACGTTATCGTCATGATGAAATTATATTGGGTTAGGATTTTGCCATTATGACATGTTGGAGTGTGATTCTCAATTTAATCAGCCAGCATAATTTTATTTACATTTATTTTATTTACTCTATTTAGACACGTTTGAACATGTAACCCAACCCCATTCCATCCCTAAACCTATCCATTTGTGTATTATATGATATAAAACACAGGATATAACAGGCAGATACGACTGCATGCACAATTTATTCAAAAAGGACAAATATTCGAAGTGTTCCGAGACCAAACAATTGATTTGTGTGAAGAAAATCCCCAAAAGCGATCAGCGTCTCCATCCGCCGAAGATCATACACACATTCAAATTTCAAATATTGCTGCCCGAAGAAAAGTTACGTCAGATTTCATAGTGAAATTGCATTGGCTCTCGTATTTCTCGTGACCAATTGCGTCATTACATCAGCATTGATTGTAAATTGTCATTGGCTCTTGTGTGCCTTGTGACCGATTGCATCATGCTCTAGAGTCGTGTGTATCATTCGAATGAGATATGAGTGCGTTGACGGAGCGATCATCATTTCAGCGATTAAAATATTAAGATCAACTCTGTTCTTTACATGAAGATATCGTATGACTTCAGAAGACTTGGAATGCAACATGAGTTCATATTTTTATACTGTTTTTGGTCAGTTTTTGCAATAAATACCTGTGACTGTACATTTATTTGCCTGTTATGTGTTTAAATTGTTTTAGAACTAAAAGTAGCCTATAAATATTCATTAAATCATTTCAGCTTTTACAATTCAAAGAATTAAATGCATCTTGATCTGACGCATTGGGAAAAACAACTGAAATCAATGGAGCACCTGCGCGTCGATATAGTGATGCCCAGAGGTACCTTTAGCGTCTTCATTGTGACGCGGAAGGCACTCGACCATGCTTCAGATTTTGACGCCTTTTTTTGACGGTTGAGTTAATAGCTTCTGAAGGGTAGTACTAAATGAAAAATATGATCTTCAAACAAAATAGGAAAAATGTACACATCATCCTGTTCAAAAGTTTTCACCCCTGCTCTTAATGCACTGAATTTTAAAGTCCTCGTGAAATCAAAATTGATCATATTTACTTTGTTAGCGCAAATTGCTAGTTTTGTGGTGAACAATCCATCCGTGCAAGTCAATCCGCATCAAAAAATTATTTGGCTTCGTAATCTTTAATCAAAATCTGAAAATGCTCCTCCCCTCTACATTGGTAGGCCTTTTTTGATGACGTCTGTATGACGGCTTGGGCTTCGACACCGACATGCCATCATTAAACACGCCCATCCAACTGCCCGCGAGCTAATAAACAGAGATGGCGAGGAGGTGCGTTTTTTGAATGAAACGCCTATGTTTCTATATCCAATCAGGTCACAAGGAGGAAAAAACAAGCCACGCCTTCTGTTCTGCTCATTTAGTATTCCGTTTCTCTCGGAAATACGTCAAATCACTGAAATAAAGTCGGTTGCAACTTCCGGTTCACTTAAGGAAGCTTGTTTCCGCCACTAAATATACAAATAACAAAGGTAATGGTGACTTTTTATCTCACAATTCTAATTTAAACTCACAATTGCGTGATAAAAAGTCGCAATTACCTTTTTTATTTTTTAAATTAAAGTCGCAATTCTGAGAAAAAAAATCATCAGTCTATTTTCTCCCTTTTTTATTTTTTTCTTCGCAATTGCGAATTTATATTTCAAAGAAGTCAGAATTGTGAGATAAAAAGTTGCAATTATCTAAACAAATGACTGAACATGAAACATGAATCATCTGTAAGGACAGACAGTTAAGGTTCAAGGTTATGTCAATTTTTGAATGTTGCGATTTGTATAAATTCAGTCATTTTGTCTTGTGGAGTATATGTAAACAACTACTTTGTGAAATAGCTTATTCAGGACAGTACTATAAAGTAACATGCACTTTTTATGATCCCAGATTCCTCTTATTTTGTTAAAATTATCAAAATTGCACATATTCTGCAAGGGGTATGAAACTTATGAGCAGAAATGTATTTTAGGATGCTTTTGCAGACTGTCTGAGTCTCCGAATCACCAATCGTTTACATTAATTGGCCATTACAGTTTATATTAATGTTAAAATTAAATAAATGACAATAAAATTAAAAGTAATCACTTTGGTAATCTAAAATACTATTTTGGATGTAACTGTAATTTGATTACCATGTACACTAATGAAATACAATTACTCAAATGTTGTATTTTAAATACGTAACTAAGTTACATGTATTTTGTTACTCCCCAACCCTGTTTGTATGTGAGTTTTCAAAGCAACATACAGCAACCACCATATTGAATGAGCTACCGAGAGGCAAAATAGCCAGTGTCCAATTTTCCAGAGCATCTGTCACCAAAACCCACAACAATTTTTCATCTGTCAAGGGGCAAAGTCTAAAAATAATAATGATAGCATATGGTAAAACGGATAGTTGCTAAAATGACATTGAAATACAGACACATTATCACACAAGTTTGTAAAAATCAATGAAACTTTATAAACAGTTCAGAGGTGCAGGGTGCAAATTTGAGGGTTTTTTTTTATGTGTACCTTATTCTCTCTTTCTGAATGATTAATAGACATGTCAGACTTTCCCATGGAATAATCTCATTCACTTTACGAACCTGCATGAACCAACACTGAGTTGAATAATGAACCTGTTCAAACTTGTCATGTTTGTTCTTCAAATCAGACTTTGCTTGTGTAAAGTTTAATTCAAAACCCTGATATGCATGTGAATGCATGTAATAAAGTTCTGATCTGCAGACAAATAATGAATTGTCCTACAGTCCTTTTATCAGACCATCCCATAACCATAACCATATATCCTGTAGCCTATATCTGTCATATCACTCAAACCCAACAGGGGGGAGGTGCCCCAGACACTTTCAGTAGAAACAGAAAATATTATGTTACTGGCTGAAGGAAAAGACGAAGAAAAAAACGTGTTTAAGTTAAAGCTGCAGGACGGAGTTGTTTGGACGTTGTGGAAGTTTTCGCCTCAGGTGAACTCTCATGTTGATTTCTAAATTAGTTTTTATACAGCGACTAAACGTGTTATGTATTCTGGTCAGTGGTGGCATGTGCAATCAATAGTTTGTTTGCATTGCTCGCCCAAGGTGTTCGTGTTATTTCAAATTGCGCTGCTTTGGTGTTTATAGTCCCTGAAAGCATCGGTATTGAATTCATCTTTGAATTGAACGAATCGTTCTCGTGTACTTTCATATTTCCCGTTTTGTTTCAAAATAAAGACTATCAGGAACAAGTTCAACGAATGGAACCGCTTCACTGAACAAACTGAACATTTGGACAAAACTATAGGCTGAACGAACATCACGTGAAACGGAAGGAAGAATTACGAATGTATCAAAGTAATAACTAATGACTAATGAATATTTTACAATTCTCTGCTGTCATTTGTGGGGAAAACACTATCTTATTATTATGCTAAAACACACCTGATCTGAAGTCTCGTAGTGACTCACACTCTTTAGTGGTGTCCGAAATCTCATTCCCTACATTCTTTCACTACTTTTTACCCGCAATCCCACAAAGTACTAGCTATTTCCCCAAATCCAATGCGGAGAGGACAGAGCCCGTGAAAGAGAGATTTACAGCTTTCTTATTTCTGCTTTAACATTTATTTCACGCTAGTTCTATTTTTTTTTGTTTTGTTTTTTTTTTTACTTTTTTTTTTTCATTATTACTTGAATAAAACATTAAAATATAGCAAGACAATATTATGTAGATTAATTTTAATTATATAAAATTTTAGCCTATAGGCTAAATAAGGTAAAACACATATATTTTTTTTTTTATTAAAATATATATTAGCAATACCTCTATTTAATGTGTTTTACAAACAGCCAGGTGTTTTAATAATTTGTGGCATTGTTAACTCACAAAACTGTAAGGAAGAGATAATTTGGTGGATGATTTCAAAAAATTTGAAATCATAAGGCACAATAAGGTTTTTGGATTAAAATATCCCAAAATGTAATATATTATATGTTTTATTAGACAAGGGAACAACTGTTTGGAGACATTTATAGACAGAAAACGAATTATTGCTCAGTAATACAGCATTTTCTCAGTCTAAAAATACAGCACTTTCTCCGTCATTTTCTCATCTAAAATGAATTGCCTGCCATTTAGCAACACAAGCCATCCAGCATTTATAAATATGATATTCTAATATCAATCTAGCTTACTGCAGTGTGCAACAAGTGTTTCATAGCAGCCGCGGAGCATTATTAGGTAATGTTATAACATAATTTTCAATACACTCAAATAGGGCTGTAACGATTTGACCAAAAATAAAAACCTCGATTAATTGAACATTTTACTTCGATTACGATTAATGAACGATTATTTTTCTTTTTTTCTTTCTTTCTTTCTTTTTTTTGCTTTCCATTTTTTGCCCTCATAAGGTTTGAGTAAATTCCTGATAAGGTTTTTACTGTAAATATTTTCTACTATTAATGAGAGTGATTGTGTATGTGAATTACTCATACCGTCTCTATTCATTATGAAGCTGTGGTTTGTACTTACTTCAAAGGTATTCAAATATATGCCTATAACGGTTGAGTTTCTAAGCTCCTTTAGTGACTTTACTTTAGTCACAGGACAGCGTTGACGCTGCGTTTCTGCACTGCTCTCTGCGCGCGATCTTCACGTGATGTGCGAGCTTCTGTCTGAGTGTCCGTGTGTCACAATATATCAGTCCTTAGTTCAACATAATACACATATGGTCTAAAATCGCTCCAATGTTCAAACTGGCAGCCCTTAAAACACATACAAATGACAAAGCTTTGTGAGGACGCAGGTGACAGAGGTCTGCCTTCAGGGCGCGCGCGCGTTATTAGAGACGCGACACGGCTCGGCTCGGCTTTCTGTGTCACAGAAAAAAGCTGAGCACTGAACGGATACGTTTTCTGTATTGTTGTTTTTGAATAGTGCACAATAGCTTTAAATGTTCAAGCCTTTAAACGCATTTACTTGACAAACTTTATGAGGACGAATGTGAAAGCGATCTGGCTTCGGAGCTTGCGCGCGCCGTCTGTGTATGTGTGTGTCGCAGCGCGTAGGCGTAGAAGAACGGCAATTAACTTACTGTATACTGTGTAAAACATGCAGTTACTATAGTGATTATGAGCATTAGGGATGGGCGATATGGACTTAAAAATTTATCCCGATATTTTCTAGTATTTATTGCGATAACGATATCAATGACGATAAATGTAGTATCATTCCCCATGTTTTTGGATACAAGTGAAAGCTGCATGCAGACTCAGAAAAACAAACAATGATCTTAAGTAAAACGTACGTCATCAAATAGGCTCCTATAATACATAATATATATACTTTTTTTTTAATGTAAAATTCCACACCAGCCTTTTCAGAAATGGAAAAGTTGCAGATATAATTGTCTTCTGTAAAAGTGCAGGTAATGTTTAAATAGTGCAACTGTGCTGAAAAACATCACACAATACAAACAATAATAATTCAAATCAATGACAAGTTTTAAATGTAAACCGATTCTGTATTTAATCATACACTCATGGTGCAAACAGTGGTAAAAATAGCAGAAACAGCAAAAGTAATTATCCCAAAAATGTCTTCAGATTACAAAAAAGTTACAAATAATGATTTAATGATAGAACTTCAGTAATTTGAGTTGATAAGATAATACCACGAATTCTTCAACTAATAAAAATAAACTGCACTAAGGAATAATGAGCTTCTGGGTTCATGAATATTAATCACGTTGTCAATGCTCATTCAAACTGATTTGTTGAAATCAAAACACAGTAGATGCACGCCAGCCAATGAGATTCCCGTTTGTGCATTCGTTTCTTCCTGTTCATGAAAGGCTGAATAATTCCAAATAAACGCCATTATTTTACAGGAAAATACAACAAAGGGTATTATTTACATGTAGCACGTCAATTCTGTGTGGTATAAGACTCTCGCTCTCTCTTTGAGTGTGTGTGTGTGTGTGTGTGTGTGTGTGTGTGTGTGTGTGTGAAACTCTCAGCGCTCTCAGTCGCGCGCCTCACACTAGTGTTTAATGTGCGTCAAATACACTGCGCATTCATTGAGATGAACTGAAATAATATGCTTTACCGATCGATTGAGACAGAGCGAATCTCTTAAGCACTCAGTCCAAGTGCTCAGCGAGTGAAAAAACATCTGTATGTACAGGTTGATTACCCTCAGGTAGCCCCTCGTTTAGCTATGAACTCTTCCGCAGCTTTCGCTGTTTTCGCTCTGCACGTGAGATGCGGATTCAGTGCCGCCGCTCTCACCACAGGCTGCGCTTAGGGCACCAAGTGCTGTGGGGGGCACCACAAGAAAATTCTCTCTCCAACCCCCGTTCAGCTATACAAAGTGATGAACGCAGCCACCGCGGCCATCATAAAGTAATAACGGCCAGCGGCGGCACTGTGCGGATGGGTCGTGCCATCAACTTGGCTTTATCGTTATTATCGCGGGAAGACAAATTCTTATCGTGGGGAGAATTTTTACCGGTATATCGCAAACGATAAAATATCGCCCATCCCTAATGAGCATCTATAAACACAGATAACTGCTCCTGCATCTCTGTGTTCCTGCAAACTGCACTTGATGTGACTGACGGGGCGGAGTCACGTGACCGACATGGGAAAAATACGTCGGTTAGAGGTTCTGAATTTTGGTTTCGATTATTTTTACAAACTACGCCTTTGTTTTGAATAGGCGACCTCTAGCGGCAAAAAACTACATAGTGTGCCTTTAATCTGTATTAGGTAGCATATTCATTCTCATGTAATCAAAACGGTCGCCTGAGGGCGCTCAACGACCATATACACATATCTGCGAGCAGGAGTTTCTAACAAACTTTACTAAAAATAATAAATACATTAAATAATGTGTCTTGTTAATGTGTGTTTATTTATTTTTTTGCAGTTTTTAAATTGTATTTAATGATTATGATTACAAATGAAGCATGACAAACCAAATTAATTTAGCCTATAGCTATTCAATAGATGAATCCACAAAGCTAGCACTGGTATAATTAAAAAATAAAGTCATTATGATTGTTATTGACATTAATATTATTTTATAAAATAAGTTACATGCCAAATAAACAGCGTTTTATATATCAAGGCACGCTCAAGACAGGTCAGTGTGCCCTCCATCTTGCAACGGTCAGTGTCTATGGTTCTGTATATGTCAGGGTGCTCTGATTGTTCTGTGTTTCTAATCGAATAGAATTTGGATTAGAATAGAGTGTAAAAAAAGCATTGATGGTTGGAAAATGGTTGTTTATTATTATTATGTTGTCTATAGGCCTACCTAATGTTCCTCCAAAGCAGCTGCCCAAATATCAAGTCTACTACTCAACTTGATCGGTGTATTTACACAGTTTAACAAAAGCTCAAGGTAAAAGGCAAAATTAGAAACTCAAGATCTGTTGAATACCCTTTGGACCTTTGGAAACATGAACTTTCACTGTATATACACGTGCAATAGTACTGTTGTGGGAGTGAACAAAAGGGACAAAGAAGAGTAAACTCTGCAACTTGACCATGATTTAGTATGTAACATACAACAGAGGTCTGTTTTCGAGAGAAAATATTCGAGAGCACATATAATAAAACTGGGCAGACTTCCAGTCGGGACAACAACGAAAAAAGATTGATTGAATTAATTGTATATTTTTCCATGTAAATTACACTTCTGATACTCTCTGAAGTAGCTGAAATCCACATTGTTCTTCTGCTTATGGTTCCATACAGTACTTTTTGTTTTTATGGAAGATCTTCCATGGGATGCGAATCCTTTACTCTCATCATCATCATAAAAGTATATATATATATATATATATATATATATATATATATATATATATATATATATATATATATATATATATATATATATATATATATATATATATATATATATATATATATATATATATATATATATATTTATTGCAGTTAGTTTAATGAATTTATAAGTAATAAAGTTGACTTTGCTACTACAGCTCGGTAATACTACTTGGATATTAGTTTTATATCATAGTGAAACAATATTTAATTTTGTATTGCTTTATTTATTTATTACATTTGTTTAGGTATGCAGTAGAGTAGAGCAACAGGAGAGTGTGAAATGTATACTTTTAAAACAAGTCGCTTAGAATAAAAGATTCTGCCAAATGCATAAATGTAAATGTTAAGTAGAAATACTTTAATTTGATGGAATTGGGGCAGAGATGAAGATGGAGTTCTGAATCTGATACTGTACCACGTTGAATGGTAGCTCATTAACTAGACCTCTGCGTGGAAGTGCTCTTTTCGCCTTTAAAGACTGAATGACCCTTCACTCACATTTAAGTGTCTTGTCATGCACACTGAGGCTGAAGGAGAGTATAAACTGTGCTTGTAAATCTTTGACTTAACTTACACTCAACAAAGCTGTTCTGGTAATGGTAAATTTTTCATGGGTAAGAACATGTTTCAGCATGCAATGAACAGCATATATATCAAAGGAGCAATAACTTAATGTTGACTAGACTTTCGACTGCCAAATATCCAATTGTTAGGTCTTTCTTTAAATGTTTTGTACTAATATAATCTGACATGCTCAACTGAGTTTGAGGTCTTTCAGTGGATCACTCTTGTTCCCTTGCTTTACCACAGGTGCCATGAACAAACAGATTTTTCAGTCATGTGGCCAAATCTTGATAGTCCTTCTGCTGACGACTGTCCCAGTTGTTCAGAGCGGGAAGGTTCTTGTCTTTCCTGTGGACGGCAGTCACTGGGTCAACATGAACATCTTGGTTGAAGCACTTCATGCCAAAGGTCACAATGTTACAGTCATTCGGATGTCAGACAGCTGGTACATCAAAGAATTCTCACCTCACTACACATCAATCACCATAAGTTCTCCTGGGGGATTTGGTGAAGAATTCTTTGAGACATTTGCATTCAGACTCATGAACATTCTGAGGGAAGGTTCTACCTGGGCTCGTCTGAAGCTGGAGCTAGAGATGTGGGCAAGTACTTTTGAATTGACAAAAATAGAAAGTGATATGATAAACATTATGATGGAAGACCAGCAGCTAATGCAGTCCTTTAGGGATGCCAAGTATGATTTGATGCTTACAGATCCACTCTTGTTTGGAGGCATTCTTTTGGGCCACTTCCTTAAGCTGCCCATTGTCTACAATGTCCGTTGGACAATGTATAGTGAGGCTCATTTTGCAATAGCTCCTTCACCACTTTCATATATTCCTTTTCCAATGGTGGAGTTATCAGACCGCATGAGCTTTCTTCAAAGAGTGAAGAATGTAGTGATGTACACTGTAGCTGAAGCACAAGGCGCGTTCCTGTTTGCTCCACATTATAATGCTCTTTGTGAACGATTCATTGGCCCAGGAGTGTCCTTCCTTACCTTAATTCGGGGTGCTGATCTGTGGCTCCATAGAGTTGATTTTATTTTTGAATTCCCACGTCCCACTATGCCAAACATCGTCTACATGGGAGGATTTCAGTGCAAACCATCAAAGCCTCTTCCTCAAGACCTGGAGGACTTTGTGCAGAGCTCTGGTGAGCATGGTGTCATCATCATGTCTCTGGGCACTCTCATTGGTCAACTTCCTGATGATGTCGCTGAGGCAATTGCTGAAGCTTTTGCAGAACTTCCACAGAAGATCATCTGGAGGTACAAAGGAAAGAGACCATCTACACTCGGGAACAACACCTTAATGATGGACTGGATGCCTCAGAATGATCTTCTGGGTCATCCTCAGACCAGAGCCTTTGTGGCACATGGAGGAACCAATGGAATTCAAGAAGCCATCTACCACGGGGTGCCAATCATTGGATTTGGGCTGATTTTTGACCAGCCTGATAATCTTGCAAAAATGAGAGTAAAGGGTGTAGCCAAGAATGTAGACTTTGCCACAGTGGATAAGGACTCCTTCCTTAAAACTGTCAAAGAGGTCCTTTATGAGCCCTCTTATCGGGAGAACATGCAGAGGCTCTCAAGGCTTCACAAGGACGTCCCAGTGAAACCTCTGGACAACGCCATCTTCTGGATTGAGTTTGTTATGAGGCACAAAGGTGCCGCTCACTTGCGCACAGAGTCTTACAAAATGCCCTGGTACTCTTATCATTCTGTTGATGTCATACTGTTCCTGCTTTCTGCTCTGGCACTCATAATCTTGACTATATATGCAGTTATCAGATATTTCTGCTGCAGAATATGTTTAAGAAAAACAAAAAACAAAACTGAATGACTGTCCTTTTTTATTTTTACTCAGGTATTAAGCAACTTCAGGTCAGAAATGTTCCTGTATTAATGACTAAAGCTTTCAATCAATATGATATTCATTCCCAATGGTGATAGATGTTGATTTATTGGTTTGTGCACATGTTTTTAGTTTTGTTATTGTTTTAGAACCTCTCATATATGAATTATGTCAGCTCTATCATGCTTTATATTTCTATAAACTCATGTGTTTTTTCCTTTTCTTTTACAGTGTAATTATTTCACCATCTCCATGCATTTGATTGTAATGTTGTTAGTTAGTTAGTTATTTTATGTTTTAATTAATTAATTAATTTATGTTCTGCACAATTTTGTCTGTTAAAATATAAAACAGAAAATTTGTATAACACTATAATACTATAAGAACTTTAATATATAAAAACAAAACTTTTAAAACTGTACATAATTGTTTCTTATTCACTATTCAGATGTTTTAATGCCTTAGCCTTCCATTTAGCGGGTGAGCAAAGTTCATTAAAACAAGTACAAGTGCAATGACCACTCACTTGGGACCACCCATATCCATTAAATGGCAGCTTGGAGTTTATAAGATATTGAAGTAGTTGATGTGTACAGGCGAACACCACTCACATATTTTAATAAAATTTACAATTTTAGTTTTTCTTCTACTGTTGTAATAATTTTATACCACATAACTTTCAAATTGTTCCACATCATGCTTGTTATTTGCAACAACACTGCTAACTTCAATACAGCAACACAGATTGGCCTACTGCAGCTTTGTTCAATTATCGAAAAAATGATTCTTGATAGTGAATCAAAACATAAAGCACTGTATCCCGCTTTCTGAATAAATGACTGTTATAAGCTGGTTTAGTGAATCAAATGCTGAATTCATAACCGCGTACTGGCATACTCCTACTACTTTAAACATATAAAATGGGTAAAGATACCCACTTAACATTATCTGAAAGGCATGTTAACTTTTTAGATTATATTTTTGTTTATACATAGTTAAAATACTGTATGTTCTTTGAATGACAGCATTCAATTAAAAGTTATGAAGTATGAATTTTGTCAGCAGTAGCTATTTTATAAAAAATAAAAATAAAAATGATTGGCTGAAATTTTTCGAATTTTTTTTAGTTCGGTAAAAAAAATATTTAAAATGTTTATGTTTTACTATACTATAGCATCAATAACATTAATATCGCTGTGCATATTATATATGCACAAAGTACTTAATGTGAGCAGAGACACGGGACAGTAGTTGTATCAAGCACACTCTCCTAGTTGTTTTTCTGTACTGAAAATACAATAATAAGTGCAGTTGTTTTCCATTAGCCTATATTTTTTATCTCTTTAATTTGTTTGTGCCAAAGACATTCTGGACTTTCTTTTAAATGCACTAAATGGAGTCTAATCATAGTATATACTGTTGAAATGAAGTATTGGCCATTTAAGTATAGCTTCAGTGCACTTAGCTATAGTCAACATCAAGGTAAAATTACATGTGCAATTTTGAATGGTAGCTTATTAACTAGGGCTGTCCAGGTAAATGCCCTTTGCCCTGTTAAAGACTGTTAAATGAATGTATATCAGCATGCACAACGAGACCAAAATAGAGTATGGTTCAAAAAGTAGTTTTGTTAGGTACAGTATATTCAAGGCTGACCTGCTACATATTGGGTAAGACTATACATTTTATATGAGCAGCATAGAGATCACAAGGAACAATATTACTTAATATTACTAGTACACATGTTTGCTGTTTTCACACCAATTACAAAAATGAGAACGTTTAAGATTTTTACCTGACATTTGCCTTGCGAAAGTTTTTTTGTTTTTAAATGTTCATATGGGTGATTCTTTTTTCTTTCTTTTTCGCAGGTTTGAATGCCATCATCTAGTTAACACAAACCAGGTGAGTAAATGTTGGTTATTAGAACTAATGTAAATCGAATATTGCTTTCTTTCATTGATTCTATAAGAAAATCATATTAAAGCTGGAATACACTAGGCGACATGACTTAAATCTGAACAGATTTTAAAACACAAGGGCCTAGTTTCACTGACAGGGCTTAGATTAAACCAGGAATAGGCTTTGGTTCAATTAGGACATTTAAGTAGCTTTTATAAACATGCCTTAGAAAAAAAAAACATTACTGGAGTGCATCTTGTGACAAAACAATGGCACTGACATATTTTAAGAAAAAGTACAAGTTCCTTAAATATAAGACTGCTCAAACATGCATTTTAGTCTGGGACTAGGCTTAAGCCTTGTCTGTGAAACCGGGCATATGCATTATACACCACCAAAGCGTTATTCCCTAGGCTAAGGCATTTTTCAAAAATGTTTCAATGGGAGTGGCACGTTTTTTAAAATGGCTTTGGGTAAAATGCAGCTGCCCAATCACAGTGGAGGAAGGGCGGGACACTGAAGACAACAACAAGCACAGAAATGGAACAAAATCAGTGAAAACAAGAGCCAGAGCAAGTACTTTGCACTGTATCAACATTTTTACTGTTTTTATTTTTATGTTCAGAAACAAACTATCTGGGAAATCAAATACTAGTAACACTTTCATGGATATTCCGTATCATGGCACACATCATCTCAACTGAAAAAAAAAAAGAAGTTTTATTTAACAAAGTTCGGGAGGAGCACGTTCAGCCTGTGAACCAACCAATCAGCGCAAGAGTAAGCCGGTATATATAGCCGTCTCTCACCTCTGTCCCGCAAGCATCCCTCCACATCCCTCCACCTCCACGACCCATTGCCTCACTCTTGGCTGTTTCTATCCCAGCCAAGGAAGGTGAGTACTCTGGGTTTGGGCCAAATTCCAAGCTCTGAGCCCTACCCCGAACAGCACGGCAAATACGCATAAATTACTATATTTGATTTCATGTACGTGTAAACTCGTGAAAGCACTCTCAAGCGCCTGCAGCAAGGTATTTTTAAAGGGGCACTGACATTTTCAGCTGGCTAAAGATGCTTTGGTGGACACATGGCCTAACAAACTCACGCAGAAACATGCAACTCATTGCTAGAAGACACATGAAAAATGAAAACAACGCGTGTTCTTAAAACGACTAAAAATTTCAAACATATTTGACATCTTCCTACTGAATGGAATCATAGTCTGAAAAAAAACCTTAAATCTGTGCCCACTGTACACATTGTTTTCAGTGAAATCTGTCAACTCCGAAGGCTCAACATCTGCAGACTAGCTCTGACTTTCGGTAACTAGCATTGACGCCTCCAGACTGCAAATAGTGGCAGAAAAAAACTGTGCAAAAGCCGTGTAGTGGCTCCTTTGCTATGGCTCCTTTTAGTGCAGCTGCCCTGCCACAAAGCTTGCTAGCATTTCACATTCACAATCTGTTACAAAATGTCACATTTTCAGATGCAATGTTGAATGAACAATTTACACTTCACTAATACTACAACTTGACATATTCATCTGGTATTACAAAGTCTATCAAAACATTATTGTTACTCTGCTCTGCTTTACAGCAGGTGCCATGAACAGACAGATTTTTCAGATATGTGGTCAAATCACATTAACCCTTCTGCTGATGACTGTCCCAGTTGTTCGGAGCAGGAAGGTTCTCGTTTTTCCTGTGGATGGCAGTCACTGGGTCAACATGAACATCTTGATTGAAGCACTTCATGCCAAAGGTCACAATGTTACAGTCATTCGGACGGCAGACAGCTGGTACATCAAAGAATTCTCACCTCACTACACATCTATCACTCTGAATTCACCTGGAGGATTTGATGAAGAATTCATTGAAACATTTGCATCCAGACTTATGGAGATTATGAGGACGGGTTCCACATGGGCTCGTCTGAGGCTGGAGCTAGAGATGTGGGAAAATATTTTAAAGATGTATAAAATAGAAAGTGAGATGATAGTCAACATGTTTGAAGACCAGAAGCTAATTCAGTCCTTAAAAGATGCCAAATATGATTTGATTCTAACAGATCCCGTCAAGTTTGGAGGCATTCTATTGAGTCATTATCTCGAACTGCCCATTGTCTTCAATGCCCGTTGGACAGTTTACAATGAAGGTCATTTTGCGATAGCTCCTTCACCACTTTCTTATGTTCCTTTACCAATGCTGGGGTTATCAGACCGCATGAGTTTCTTGGAAAGAGTGAAGAATGTTGTGATGTACATCATAACTGGAACACAAGTTGCTTTCATGATTGCTCCACATTATAATGCACTTTGTGAACGCTTTGTTGGTCCCGGAGTATCTTTCTTTTCTTTAATCCAGGGTGCTGATCTGTGGCTCCATAGAGTTGATTTTATTTTTGAATTCCCACGTCCCACTATGCCAAACATCGTATACATGGGAGGATTTCAGTGCAAACCATCAAAGCCTCTTCCACAAGACCTGGAGGACTTTGTGCAGAGCTCTGGTGAGCATGGTGTCATCATCATGTCTCTGGGCACTATCATTGGTCAGCTTCCTGATGATGTGGCTGAGGCAATTGCTGAAGCTTTTGCAGAACTTCCACAGAAGTTCATCTGGAAGTACAAAGGAAAGAGACCATCTACACTCGGGAACAACACCTTAATGATGGACTGGATGCCTCAGAATGATCTTCTGGGTCATCCTAAGACCAGAGCCTTTGTGGCACATGGAGGAACCAATGGAATTCAAGAAGCCATCTACCACGGGGTGCCAATCATTGGATTTGGGCTGATTTTTGACCAGCCTGATAATCTTGCAAAAATGAGAGTAAAGGGTGTAGCCAAGAATGTAGACTTTGCCACAGTGGATAAGGACTCCTTCCTTAAAACTGTCAAAGAGGTTCTTTATGAGCCCTCTTATCGGGAGAACATGCAGAGGCTCTCAAGGCTTCACAAGGACGTCCCAGTGAAGCCTCTGGACAACGCCATCTTCTGGATTGAGTTTGTTATGAGGCACAAAGGTGCCGCTCACTTGCGCACAGAGTCTTACAAAATGCCCTGGTACTCTTATCACTCTGTTGATGTCATACTGTTCCTGCTTTCTGCTCTGGCACTCATAATCATGACTATATATGCAGTTATCAGATATGTCTGCTGCAGAATATGCATGAGAAAAACAAAAAACAAAAGCGAATGATTTTTAAATAAATTGACATTTTACTTAAGACTAGAGTCTCTATAGCGGTTTCTGTTTCTGACTATATTCAAACCTATTTTCATCTTGTGCAAACATCTGTCATTTATTGCATCACAGCATTCAGTGGTCAGATATTTCTTAATATTCACCATCTTGCGTCTCAGTTTTTGACTGTATTCATACTCTGTTGTAGTTTTTTTCTCTGCTCCTGATCACCCTGTCATCATTTATTTTGTAATAAAAACCAGCTGAACGTACGTGAATCTTTATATACATTATGTATGGAGCCCCTAGCAGGGGTGTCCAAACTCAGTTCCTGGATGGCCACAGCCCTGCAGAGTTTAGCTCCAACTCACGGGGTTGAAGATTTCTAGTGATCCTAAAGAGCTTGATTAGCTGGATCAGGTGTGTTTAATTAGGGTTGGAGCTAATCTCTGCAGGGCTGTGGCACTCCAGGAATTGAGTTTGAGGCTGTTGCCCTAAAGCAGGGGTGTCCAAACTCTGTCCTGGAGGGCCACTGTCCTGTAGAGTTTAGCTCCTACTTGCTTCAACACACTTGCCTGAAAGTTTCTAGTATGCCTAAGGCCTTGATTAGCTGCTTCAGGTGTGTTTAATTGGGGTTGGAGCAAAACTCTCCAGGACAGGGGCCCTCAAAGGGCAGGATTGAACACCCCTGCCCTAAAGGGATATGGTGGTGGAAACAAATATGAGATGGGAGAAAAAATATATTTCAAAACGTTTGAGTTCCTCTGAGAAACTGCGTTCTCTTGCAAAGAATTCAAAAGTTTTACGAGGGAATGCAAAGTAAAGTTCCTCAGGGAATGCAAAACATTGTGAGAGAACACAAAAGCATTGACACATTTTCTTTTTTAATATATATTTTAAACTGAATTTATTCCTGTGATGGCAAAGCTGAATTTTCAGCACCATTACTCCAGTCTTCAGTGTCACATGATCCTTCAGATGATTTGGTGCTCAAGAATGATATATATTTTCAGGGTTATTTGATTAATAGAAAGTTTAAAAGAACAGGGTTTATTTGAAATATACATTTTTGTAACATAATACATGTCTTTACTGTCACTTTTGATCAATTTAATGCATCCTTGCTGAATAAAAGTATTAATTTATTTTCTTTCTATTTAAAAAAAAAAATAGTACTGACCCCAAATGCTTGAACTGTAATTAGATCTCAATTATAGGGCAGTGGATTAATGAATAATATATTGTTCATTAAATTGGGTGACCAGAAGAGCACAGTGCCTGTTGTCCCTTTCAAATTATGTTGTGATAGAGTAAAAAGAAAAGGCCAAGTACCCATAATCCAGCACTTGATAGAACAAAAAGTGCTCTCATCACAAGAGTTCTTATTAAATCAGTTTCACATTAAAATCCCAAGCATTACAGTAGTTTACTAAAAGATACAAACAGAGCGTGACAGGAAATTTACAACCCAGTCCATCAAAGTATACCAATAAAGATTATAAACAGATACAATTGCAGCTAAAATGTCTCCCAAAGTTGTTATTAATGTATTGTATGATTTTTTTATACCTTCCTGGACTTAACATTGTGCTAATTTGTTAAAATTCTAATATCTAGATAGTTTGGGGTTTTATGGCCTTTACTTTGTGTTGCAACTTGACAAATTCATTGTTTAAATAGATCACATGACTGTGACTTTAGATTTTCTACTATTCTCGTTGAAATAAATGTATTGAATGCAATATCCCCTTCTCTGTTCTTACAGAATTACAAAAAGAAACATGACTTCTACTACTGTACAAACAGCATAGTTAACTAGCTTAGCAAGTTCAAGTGAAGTGGACACTTTGTAGCTTAGCATGTCACCACTTACAGTCAAAATATTAGGGTTACAGAGGAATGCTTTTATATATATATATATATATATATATATATATATATATATATATATATATATATAAAAAAAAAAATATTAACATCCTAAAATACATAATGCCATTTTTTTTAAAGTATTATTATTTGTGAAAATCTTGTAAAACCTCTGGCCAAAAAATAGGAGTCACTTCTTTCCTTTCCTTTACTTTCCTTTCCTTTCCTTTCCTTTCCTTTTTTTTTTTTTTTTTGGTACAGCTAAATTCTAGGTTTTCTTAGATAATGCATATATGCAACTCATTTTAAGATGTGCTTGTTCTCTTGCTTTGTAACAGGAACAATGAACAGACAGGTTTTTCAGGTGCTTGGACCAATCACGCTAACCCTTCTGCTGACGACTGTCCCAGTTGTTCAGAGCGGGAAGGTTCTCGTCTTTCCTGTGGATGGCAGTCACTGGGTCAACATGAACATCTTGGTTGAAGCACTTCATGCCAGAGGTCACAATGTTACAGTCATTCGGATGTCAGACAGCTGGTACATCAAAGAATTCTCACCTCACTACACATCAATCAATCTCAAGTCTGAAGGAGGATTTAGTGAAGAATTCCTGGAGATGTTTGCATCCAGACTTATGGAGATTCTAAGGACGGGTTCCACATGGGCTCATCTGAAGCTGGAGATAGAGATGTGGGAAAGTTCTTTGAAGATTATTAAAACAGAAAGTGAGATGATAGTCAACATGATTGAAGACCAGGAGCTAATGCAGTCCTTAAAAGATACCAAGTATGATTTGATTCTAACAGATCCAGCCATGTTTGGAGGTGTCATATTGGGTCATTATCTCAAACTGCCCATTGTCTACAATGTTCGTTGGACAATGTATGGTGAGGCTCATTTTGCAATAGCTCCTTCACCACTTTCATATATTCCTTTTCCAATGGTGGAGTTATCAGACCGCATGAGCTTTCTTCAAAGAGTGAAGAATGTAGTGATGTACACTGTAGCTGAAGCACAAGGCGCGTTCCTGTTTGCTCCACATTATAATGCTCTTTGTGAACGGTTCATTGGCCCAGGAACATCCTACTTTTCTTTAATTCAGAGTGCTGATCTGTGGCTCCATAGAGTTGATTTTATTTTTGAATTCCCACGTCCCACTATGCCAAACATCGTCTACATGGGAGGATTTCAGTGCAAGCCATCAAAGCCTCTTCCTCAAGACCTGGAGGACTTTGTGCAGAGCTCTGGTGAGCATGGTGTCATCATCATGTCTCTGGGCACTCTCATTGGTCAACTTCCTGATGATGTGGCTGAGGCAATTGCTGAAGCTTTTGCAGAACTTCCACAGAAGATCATCTGGAGGTATAAAGGAAAGAGACCATCTGCACTCAGGAACAACACCTTAATGATGGACTGGATGCCTCAGAATGATCTTCTGGGTCATCCTCAGACCAGAGCCTTTGTGGCACATGGAGGAACCAATGGAATACAAGAAGCCATCTACCACGGGGTGCCAATCATTGGATTTGGGCTGATTTTTGACCAGCCTGATAATCTTTCTAAAATGAGAGTAAAGGGTGTAGCCAAGAATGTAGACTTTGCCACAGTGGATAAGGACTCCTTCCTTGAAACCGTCAAAGAGGTCCTTTATGAGCCCTCTTATCGGGAGAACATGCAGAGGCTCTCAAGGCTTCACAAGGACGTCCCAGTGAAGCCTCTGGACAATGCCGTCTTCTGGATTGAGTTTGTTATGAGGCACAAAGGTGCCGCTCACTTGTGCACAGAGTCTTACAAAATGCCCTGGTACTCTTATCATTCTGTTGATGTCATACTGTTCCTGCTTTCTGCTCTGGCACTCATAATCATGACTATATATGCAGTTATCAGATATTTCTGCTGCAGAATATGCATGAGAAAAACAAAAAACAAATTTGAATGAATGTTTTATGTACTATTATTATAATTAAATTTTTGTAAATTAAATTAATTCACCAACGTTTTTTATTTGGTGGGTGATACGCTACAAATCCTGTAACAAATCTGTACTTTAGAGGGTGTGTGAAACCCTTTCTTTATACAATAATGTATCTTTCCTATCTTTTTACATTGGTACAGTTTGAATGCTTACATTTCTCTAGAATGAAGGCTTCATCAATATAAATATAATTTATGTATATACAGATAATAATAAAATCATCTAAGGATTTTGGTTGTCTTGTCAGACAGTATAATATGTTTTCTTACAAATATCTCAATCCAAAAACAAGTGATAAGGACCACACACACACACACACACACACACACACACACACACACACACACACACACACACACACACACACACACACACACACACACACACACACACACACACACACACACACACACACACACACACACACACACACACACACACACACACAAACAGTGTTGTGATATAGGAATTGCAGTTAAATTAAGTTCTTTCATGACACCTCTCTGAGTGTTTGGCATGGTAATGACAATGTTGATATGTTTGGTCTTGGTGGAATAGATCTGCTACGCTGCTGCTGCAGAGCAAGGACGGGCCTTGCTACTGCAAATACATACACAACTCGCTACTGTCAGCAAGTAAAACATGCTGCTGTTGTACATGAATTACCCCCCAAATGAGCAGGTGACAATGATATTTGAACAATAGTAGTCTACTGTACATCAGAAAATCCCCCATCATGCAGGAGACAAAGAGATGACGATTCACCCCAACACCCGCAAAAAAATATTTGTACTGCTGCTCTGAAGAGCCATAGGAACCGCGTGTATGTGTACCTGGCCCTTTAGTTTTGAGTATAAGAAATGGGGCATATGCTTGGTCTTGGCGGACTAGATCTGCCCTATTCCCCCAAGAAGATCTAGCCATTAGACATGTGGGCTGCCATGAGGTGCCTGGACTATGTGTTCTTGAGCCAAAAGGCTCAAACATATCCAATTAGAACGCACATTATGTGTGGTTTTAACAATGATATCACATTGCAGGCTAATAGAGATCAGAAAAGAAACCCCCAACGACCACCTCAGCAAATAATATGATGACACACCACATTTCTTTATAAGAGTGTCCCGAAATTGATTATACCCTGGATCGTAGAGTAAAAAAAGTTTGTGAACCTCTGCTCTAAAGAGTTGGAAGTGCTCAAGGTACCTTTCCTGCAGAATCACTACACATGCAAGAAGCCAATAAAACCCAATGTCACCCTTGTTTATAATGGAAAACCATTCTTTTTATTTTGATATTGTATTGAATATATTCACATTGGTTGTTGTACTCATGGAAGTAGTATTCAAAGAGGTATACTAGTCCACAAAAAAAAACTAAATCATAAAAAACGTCTCGGTTACATATGTAACCCTCGTTCCCTGAGGAGGGAACAGAGACGTATGTTAGTGACTAACGAATGGGGGTTTCGCTTAGAAGCCTATTACCTTCGAGAATATAACAGCGCCCAATGGCGTGCCAATGCCATGGGCATGCGGAATTTGCATGCGTAACTCCGCCCCACCTCGTGGGTATATAAGGAAGTACGCTGGCAACATCGCATTATGTATCTGCTGCGGAGCCAAGATCTGAACTCCACTTTCCAGCAGCACAGCTGACGTGGCAACGGAACGTATGTCTCCGTTCCCTCCTCAGGGAACGAGGGTTACATACGTAACCGAGACGTTCCCTTTCGTTCAGTCACTACGACGTACGTTAGTGACTAACGAATGGGGGTTCCAATATAACAGCGCCACTCAGCTGTCTTCCAGTGCCCTGCGTAAGTGTGAGATCCCGCCATATAAGGGCCGAAGGACTCCCACTTATCACAGGAATACCAAGGTACAATGGGAAGCATATTCCAGTGGAGATATGCCAAAATGACTACCCGTAGGGAGGACTTAGAGAGTACACATATGACCCGCTAAGGGCTGCATATGGGAGTACTCTAGGGTACCAGCCGAAGGTGGATTTTTAATCCTAGGGGTGGCAGGGGTTTGCCAAGGGAAATACACCTGCTCACTGAGGAGGCTTACGGTGGAAATACTCGTGTGGGGGTTCCCGGAGGGGAACCATGCACACGGGGCACCTGGACGGACATGAGGGTCTGGGATCGAAAGGGCAGACTGAACTGATGTCGGCTTCGAAAGTGCTGGAGGAACTCAGGGCTCTCGGGGAGCTCACCTGAGGAGAATATCGCACGTATCCAGTCTGTGGAGTGGAATGGCGAGCAAGCGGAAGACACCTGAGCCTGGTCCATTACCGGCCACTAGTAGAGGCGAGTACATAGCCGGACACTGGCTCAACTCAGAGATTGTAGAATCTGGCAAATGTGTTAGGTGTCGCCCAGCCTTCAGCTCTGCAGATGTCTGTTAGCGAGGCGCCATGCGCTAGAGCCCAAGAGGAGGCCACACTCTGGGTGGAGTGTGCCCTCACACCAAGGGGACATGGTCGACCTTGCTGCTGGTAAGCCAAAACAATGGTGTCCACAGTGAGACAACCTCTGCTTTGAGAGAGCTCTTCCCTTCCGCTCTCCACCATAACAGACAAAGAGCTGGTCTGAGGTCCTGAAACACTGCTTCATGTCTACGTAAGCGCTTCGTCAACCGAAAATGCCTGCAGGTCCCCGACCCTCTTAACGGAGGCAAATGCGGTCAGCAGAGCCGTCTTCATTGACAGGAACTTAATATCAACCGACCGCAAAGGCTCAAAGGGAGGCCTTTGCAGAGCACTTAAGACTACTGAGAGGTCCCAAGAGGGAACGAGAGGAGAGCGAGGAGGATTCAGTCTCCTCGCCCCCCTCAGGAACCTGATGATCAGGTCATGCTGACTTACCTTTTTGTCCCCCAAGAGATCGTGATGGGCAGATATTGCAGCCACATACACTTTAAGGGTGGAGGGAGACCCCTCTTGGAGGAACGAGATTACGGACCCGATCAGGCATTTCCAGGGGTCTTCTTGGTGGGAAGAGCACCAGGTGACGAAGAGGTTCCACTTCAACGCCGTGTCATGTCGTGTAGACTCTGCCCTAGCGGAAGTGATGGTGGCGACCACCGCAGGTGGTAGGCCACTCAAACCTGCCGCGTACCGTCCAGAAGCCACACGTGGAGCTTCCAGAATGCTGGACGTGGGTGCCTGTCTCTGAGTAAGGAGGTCCGGTCTCAGAGGAATAGGCCAGGGAGGGGCTGTCGCAAGGAGTAGCAGTTCTGAGAACCAGGTCTGGCCGTGCCAATACGGGGCGACCATCATGACCTGCTCCTTGTCCTCCCTGCTACTTGTCCTCCCTGATCTTGCACAGTACTCGTGCGAGAAGGCTCACTGGGGGGAACGCATATAAGCGTAGGCCCCGCGGCCAGCTGTGCGCTAGTGCATCCGTGCCGAGCATGCCCTCAGTCAGGGAATAATACAGGCTGCAATGGGAAGAGACGTGGGAGGCAAACAGATCTACCTGTGCGTCACTGAACTGTTCCCAAATCAGCTGGACCATCTGGGGATGGAGTCTCCATTCTCCAGGAAGTGGCTGAATCCGTGAGAGCTCGTCGGCTGCACGGTTCAGGTCTCCTGGGATGTGGACAGCACAAAGGAACCTCTGGTGCTTCTGACTCCATAGGACGATATGGCGGGCAAGTTGAGACATTCGGCGGGAGCGTAGACCACCCTGTCGGTTGATGTACGCTACTGTGGCCGTGTTGTCTGCCGGACTAGCCCGTGCTGACCCCTCAGCAACGCTCGGAAGCGGTGCAGGGTGAACCATACTGCCAGTAACTCGAGGCAATTGACATGCAGAAGGCGCTGGGGTCCTGTCCAGGAGCCCGCGGCTGCTTGTCCATTGCACATGGCACCCCAGCCCGTGGATGAGGCATCTGTTGACACAACAATATGCCTGGAAACTCGTTCTAAGGACACTCGGGTCCGTAGAAAACTGAGGTTCGACCACGGGGAGAGAGTCTGTAAGCAGGCCCAAGTCACTGGGACCCGGAGCGTGCCAGACTGCCATGCCCATCTCGGGACTCGATGTAGCAATCCGAGCGGTGTTACCACGGCTGCAGATGCCATATGCACCAGGAGCCTCTGAAATAGTTTCAGTGGAACCGCACTCTTGCTCTCGATTTGATGGAGACAAGTCAGCAGAGACTGCGTGCGCTCGCTCGTAAGCTGCGCGCACATGGCGACCGAGTCGATATCCATACCGAGAAAAGAGATCCTCTGCACGGGGCAAAGTTTGCTCTTTTCCCAGTTGACCCGAAGTCCCAGACGGGCTAAGTGATGGAGCACTAGATCTCTGTGTTCGCAAACCTGCTCTCGAGAGTGACTCATTATGAGCCAGTCGTCAAGGTAGTTCAGGATGCGAACCCCGTGCTGCCGGAGAGGCGCAAGGGCTGCCTCAACAATTTTCGTAAAGACGCCAGGGGACAGAGATAGCCCGAATGGGAGGACCGCGTACTGATATGCCCGCCCCTCGAAAGCAAACCGTAGGAACGGTCTGTGTCGAGGTAGGATGGAGACATGGAAGTAGGCGTCCTTCAGGTCGATCGCTGCAAACCAATCGTCCCGACGAACGCATTCGAAAAGGCGTTTCGCTGTCAACATCTTGAATGGAAGCCTGTGAAGGTAACAGTTCAAGATGCGCAGGTCCAGGATCGGTCGTAACCCACCGGTCTTTTTGGGTACAATGAAGTAGGGGCTGTAGAACCCGGACTTCATCTCGGCTGGAGGGACAGGCTCGATCGCACCCTTCGCATTGCCTCAGTCTGCTTTTGGGCGTTTGAAAACTGTTGGGCAAAGTTTTCAACCGCGGGGCCGAAGAGGCCAGCCTGGGATATGGGGGCATCGAGGAACCGTGTCCGCTTGCTGTCCTGCATATCGGCCAGGTTTAGCCACAAATGTCGCTCCTGGACCACATTTGTGGACATCACTTGACCCAGGGAGCGTGCGGTCACCTTCGTCGCCTGGAGGTGCATGTCCCTGAGGATCCTGGCCTGGTAGACCTGGAGGATCGCCATGGCATGCAAAGAGGCGGCAGCCTGCCCCGCAGCTCTGTACGATTTCGCCACCAAGGTTGATGTGAATCGACAGGCTTTGGAGGGGTGCTTAGGATCGCCACGCCAAGTTGAAGCGCTATGCGGACACAGCTGCATCTCTACAGATCACTCAACTGTGGAGACCCCAGTGTACCCGTTGGCCGTGGCCCCATCAAGGGTGGAGAAGGCAGAGGAGGTCGCCGAACGGTCACGGGAAGACAACGGGGACTTCCAGGACCCCTCCTCATGCAGCTCGGGAAAGAAAGGTATTCGAGGCAGGGACTGACGGGTGTCAGCGCGGGCTCCCAAAAACCAATCATCGAGCCGCGAGCGCTCGGGACAGGGCGGAGGGTTCCACTCTATCCCCAGACTCACGGCTGCCCGAGACAGCATGGCTGTCAGCTCTGGGTCCGACTCGGGCAATGCTGGCGTGCCCGAAGGCGGCAGCACAGCCGAGTCATCATCCTCAGAGGACTCGAGCCCACCTTGTGATGCAGTGACCGACATCGCATCATCCTCCGGAGCGCCAAACGAGATACGCGGGGGGGCCGGAGCAGGCCCCGCGATCTCCGCCTGGACTCTCGCGGGTTGCGAAGCGCTAGAGGGGGGTGTGCGCCGAGGCATGAGCATCGGGGCTTTGTTCCACACCATCACCCTCAAGTACCGCTCCTCGAGGGAACGGTAGATCGGGGAATGGTAGAGGGGACTCTCACTTCATTACGAAGATCATGGAGTCTCGACCACAGCACCGCGATGGTCATGTTCCCGCAGTGGGAACATGACTCATCCACAAATGCTGCTTGAGCATGCTGAACGCCCAAGCACACCAAGCAGAGATTGTGCCCATTGGAAAATGACAACGACCGGCCACACCCAGAAGTACACGGGCGAGACATCCTGAAAAGGACGTGCCACGTGTAAGCTCTTTTATGAGAGGAAAGCCTCGCAGAGAACGCTAAAGCGCCTAGGGACCACACACCAGCTGTCTAGCGGACCACTGCGCAGATCAGCAGGCAGGCAGAATGCGATCACTGGAACGCACCGTTGACACCAACGCCTCTGGAAAGCTGATCGTCTCGAAGGCTGACGAAGACTACTACTTGATACTCTTGAGATACTCTTGGCTCCAAATCAGAAAAATAATGCGATGTTGCCAGCGTACTTCCTTATATACCCACGAGGTGGGGCAGAGTTACGCATGCAAATTCTGCATGTCCATGGCATTGGCACGCCATTGGGCGCTGTTATATTCTCGAAGGTAATAGGCTTCTAAGCAAAACCCCCATTCGTTAGTCACTAACATACGTCATAGTGATTGAACGAAAGGGAACTAGATAACCATGACGCTCTTATTGATAAGACTTATTGTCTCACAGCTAAGCCTTCCTCAGGGAGAGTCACATGACAGCTGATAGGTGATTATGTGATTTACTGAATAAATAATTACTTATAAATTAAAAAAAATTATTCAAGCTTGTGTGTTACTCTCTACCTTTGGTCATTGTTTAAGCCAGGTATACTAACTAGTTGGAAACTTTATACTTTGTTGGTTTCAGACTTTGTTGGATTAATGCATTTGCAGATTGTTAAAAAGAAAGGTTTTTTTTGTTTTTTGTTTTTTGTTAATGGGTTAGTCCAACCAAAAATGAAAATGTCATCATTTACTCAACTTCATGTTGTGCCAAACCCAAACAGTAAAGGGAGTTCTAGTTTGTACCATAAACGTAATGTTAAATAGTAGATCATTAACTAGATCTTTGGAGGTAAAGGCCCCATGCCCTTTAAAGATTGTTTAATGAACTTTCACTCACATATATAAATAGATGTTGACATGCATAGCCAGGACAAAGGCTGTGCTTGTAGTTGGATGACTTGCACTCGTTTCAACAAAAGTTAACCAAGTAGATTTTCCATTATTCACAATGATGGGTGAGAATTTTTTTCGAGTGGTGATTTAGATTACAGCCCGGAAAAAGTACTGTGTAAGCAAAAATGAATTTACAGCATTACACTATAATCACAGCTAGAAAGTTACGCTATAAAATCGTTCCCTTTCGAGGGAACTCGCACTGCATCGGGACGACGCTTTGGGGATGCTCCCTTAGCATCAGCGAATCTGAAACCAGAATGCCAACTAGGCCAATCCGATTGGCGTGCGTGATGACGTCATTGTGACGGCATACCCGGAAGTATAAAAGGGGAGCTGGAACGTAATGGCGGTAGTTATTGCTCTTCAGCAAGCGCTATCTGTCAAACTGTCTGTCTATTTACTGTTGTATGTCAGTGAAAGTGTGTGATTGAAATGAAGTGTGAAAAAGTGAGAGAGTTCAAGCAGTGTGTGCATCCTTGCCCTCGCTACATGTCGGGCTCGGATACACACCTGCTGTGTGTGCACTGCCTGGGCGTTCAGCATGCTCGAGCGGCTCTCGAGGGAGCCGCTTGTGAGCATTATGAAAGCTGACGCTCAGAGTGCTCCGCTCTCGGCGTGAGCCCCGTGGATCGGTCCCGCATCCGCCGAGGCGGTGCGGCGAGGCTGGTCATGGGGCTCACGGATGGACTGTCAGCGGGACTGGGACTGCTGAGGCATTTTCCCAGTCTTTATCTGACAGTTCAGATGTTCTTCTTCCCCGTGTGGAAGCCCGCGCTGCGGCTTCTTCCCCCGGGGCGGAGGACGCGATGTGTGAGAGGTCTGATTCTGAGGAATTAGACGTACTCAGCATCGAGGCAGTCAAAGTCATAAGCACTTCTTAAATATGCAAGATTCCATCCACGCGATTGCTGGAAAAAAAAAAAAAGGAAAAAAAGGCAGCGCGCAGGTTATGGGTCTGCAATTAATGTGAACACACGCGATCGGTGTGCATGAGATACTGGTTGGCTTAACGGACGAGTCCGTATAGTAAAATAAATCAGTATTTGTCTGATATGGCTGCATTTAAGTCTGAGGATTTAAATGAGATATTATCTGACTCTGAGGAGTTAGATATTCAGTCATTTCAGACCATGTTTCACTGTATTGTGTGACACTGTTTGGCTTTTTTCTCGAGGGATGAAAGCCAATTGTATTATGACGGCTTGAACCACGTTGCTGAGGCAACGCGGGGTCTATGAGTCCGTATAAATACAAATAAAACAGTGTCGTCTGATTAATTACGGCTACATTTAATTCTAAGGAATTAAAATTAAATATGATCTAACTTTGAGGAGTTAGATATTCAGCCTATCATTCAGACTATGTTTCACCTTATTGTGGCTGCATTTAATTCTGAGGAATTAAATTGAAATATTATCTGACTTTGAGGAGTTAGATATATTTTTTATTCAGCCTATTATTCAGATCAGGTTGCACGGGTTTGGTGATTATGATGGCATTTAATTCCGAGGAATTGAGTGTCATGTTATCCGACTTTGATAAGTTGGATACTTTAATTCTGTCACCCAAGCGTGTTTAACTTGTGAACTGGATATTCATCTAAGATGGAGCCCTCCTGAAGTTGATGTCGTTCTCGCCGCCTTGTGGCCTGCGGGACACATCAGTTTCAGGCAATTGCTAATCGCAGTGTCCGCTCTAGGGTTGTGGCCCTGTTGAGCTGCTCCCTTAGATGAGGCCCCCTGCTGGCCAGCCCCCTCTCCCGGGTAGGAGCGATCGAGGTCGCCTCCCCTGTGGAGTTTTCGGGAATCGATGCTGTGTTCCCGCCGTCTAGTACGCTTCGGGCCACATCGTTTCCCCGTGCACGCGTGCTGCACCAGCCGCCTCTAGCAAGACTTGCGGTGGTCCAGCAAACGCGTACGCACACCGAAAATCTTCCTCGATTTCGCCCTGCCGGTAAGCCGCTTCAGGGGGTCGGGGAGGAGGCTCGGTTGACACCCGAGACCGGCCTCGAGAGGCTGGTTCCCTTAGCAGATTATCTCGGCGCATGGTTATGCCTCCGAATATATCAGCTTGGGGCCTGCGACTGTAGGAAGGGGCATACAGACTGCAGTCCGGTTACCTTCCCCTGAAGTTCAGTGGGGTGGTCTGGACGGCAGTGGTCCCTGGGCAGGTTCGGGTAATGGAACAGGAAGTTCACTCCCTGTTGGTAAGGAGGCCACAGAATGTGCTCCTCCGCCAGACAGGGAGTCCGGGTTCTACAGCCAGTACTTCATAGTTCCTAAGAGGGATGGCGAGTTGCATCCAACTTTAGACCGGAGGTACTTGAATCGTTCTCTGAGGAGATTCAGATTCAAGATGCTTAGCATTTCCTCCATTGTGATTCAGATCCAGTCTGAGGACTGGTCTGTCACGATGGGTCTGAAGAGGACGCATACTTCCCTGTATCCATCCTTCTGTGTCACAGGAAGTTCCTGAGGTTCGCTTTTTGGGGCAAAGCGTACCAATATCGGGTTCTTCCAGGCGGCCTGGTCTCTAAAATGAAGCTAGGCCACAGCATCACTGTGAAGCAGTTTAAGGCTGCTGGGGCTCATTGCGGCTGCGTCCAACAGAATATCTCTTGGCCTGCTGCATGAGACCCTTACAGTGGTAGCTGGGAATCAAGGGGTTTTCCTCGGGGGGGAAAACCATTCTGTATGATCAGGGTAACGCGCAGATGCCTTCGTTCCCTAGTCATATGGAAGAAACCTTGGTTTCTGTCCCAGGGGCCAGTGTTGGGAGCGTTCTGTTGCCGGTAATCCGTTTCAACAGGCGCCTCCCTCACTGGCTGGGACGTGGTTATGGGAAGTAAACCAGGTGGCTTTCCTTGAGGGGAAATCCATTCTGTATGATCAGGGTAACGCGCAGATGCCTTCGTTCCCTAGTCATATGGAAGAAACCTTGGTTTCTGTCCCAAGGGCCAGTGTTGGGAGCGTTCTGTTGCCGGGAATCCGTTTCAACAGATGCCTCCCTCACTGGCTGTGACGTGGTCATGGCGGCCGCTTTGCGAGAGGTCTGTGGGAGACCAGGCATTTCTCCTGGCACATCTACTGCCTGGAAATGCTGGCGGTCTACAAAGCTCTGAGGAGCTTTTTCCCGGACCTCCGCGGCCACCATGTACTGATACGGAGGTAAACCAGGTGGCTTTCCTTGAGGGGAAATCCATTCTGTATGATCAGGGTAACGCGCAGTGGCCTTCGTTCCCTAGTCATATGGAAGAAACCTTGGTTTCTGTCCCAAGGGCCAGTGTTGGGAGCGTCCTGTTGCCGGAAATCCGTTTCAACAGACGCCTCCCTCACTGGTTGGGGCACGGCAGGGGGGTTTGAGGTTGCGCCCTCTTTGCAGACTGGCGCATCACATCCTCCTGTGGTCCCAAGGGAAACTGTTGTCCATCAGGGCAATGTATGTCCCGGGGGTCCAAAATCAGGGAGCAGACATCCTGTCGAGGCAGGGGCTGAGGCCCGGGGAGTGGCGACTCCACCCAGAGGTGGTGGAGGCCATATGCAAGAGGTTCGGCCCAGTGGAAGTGGATCTGTTTGCGTCTCGAGAGACGTCCCACTGTCCACTGTGGTTTTCCCTCACGCATCCAGCTCCGCTGGGGCTGGATGCCATGGTGCAGACGTGGCCGAGGCTGCGTCTGTACGCATTTCCCCCGATTGCTCTGCTCCCGGGAGTCCTGGAAAGGGTCCGTCGACAGGGGGTCAGTCTACTTCTGGTAGCACCCCGTTGGCCGACTCGAGTTTGGTTCTCGGATATCATAGCTCTGCTAGCAGGTCAGCCGTGGGAGATTCCTCTGAGGAGGGATCTCCTATCTCAGGCGGCGGGTACGATATTTTACCCCCGCCCGGAGATTTGGAACCTGTGGGTCTGGCCCCTGAGGGGACCAGGTTCATAGAGGCTGGCCTATCGGCAGACGTGATAGAGACCTTACTCAGCTCCAGGGCTCCGTCTACGAGGAGACTGTACAGCTTCAAGTGGAATGTATTTTCCACTTGGTGCAGAGAACGTGAGGTGGACCCAGTTAACTGCCCAGTGGCTTCAGTGCTGGAGTTCCTCCAAGATCGTTTCTCTGCAGGGCTTACCCCGTCCACACTCAAGGTGTACGTGGCTGCCATTGCGGCTTTCCACACTCCTTTGGGTGATGGGCCTCTGGGTAGGCACCAGCTGGTTGTACAATTCCTCCGTGGGGCTCGGAGGATGAGGCCTGCGGCTCGGTCCAGAGTTCCAACCTGGGACCTGGCAGTGGTTCTCGAAGGATTGGCTGAGGCCCCCCTCGAACCATTGGAGTCGGCTGGACCAAAGGATCTGACCCTTAAGGTGGCTTTTCTCCTTGCCATTACCTCTCTCAGGAGAGTGGGAGATCTCCAGGCCTTGGCGGTAACGCCGACCTGCCTGGAGTTTGCCCCGGGAGGAGTAAAAGCCATCTTACACCCTAGGCCGGGCTACGTGCCTAAGGTGCCATCAAGGGTGGTCAGGTCATTGGTCCTGCAGGCATTTCATCCTCCGCCTCATGTGACGGCGGAAGAGGGGAGACTTCACCTACTCTGCCCGGTTAGGGCGCTCAGAGTTTATTTGGCGAAGTCTGCACAGTGGAGGAGATCACAACAACTGTTGGTGTGTTTTGGCTCACCTAAGAAGGGATTGCCTGCGTCTACTCAGACAATCAGTAATTGGATTGTCCAGGCGATTACCATGGCCTATCAGGTGCGCAGTTTGCCTTCACCTGTGGCCGTGAGGGCTCATTCCACCAGAGGCATGGCCTCTTCGGTGGCCCTTCTTTCTGGGGTCCCCTTGCAGGATATCTGCGAGGCGGCCGGGTGGGCTACCCCACACACTTTTATCAGGTTTTATAGCCTGGATCTCCCTACGACGCCTGGTGCTAGGGTGCTCCAGTCCTAGCTGTGCCCGGTTTCCGGCTTCACACTAGGGCAGGCGCTACCCTTCGGTGTGGCCTAGTGGGTACTCGTTCCCCAAAGCGTCGTCCCGATGCAGTGCGAGTTCCCTCGAAAGGGAACTGCTCGGGTTATGTATATAACCCTTGTTCCCTGAGAAGGGGAACGAGCACTGCATCCCGACGCCACACCTCGGCGCGCCTGGAGCGCATGCTTCAGAGCAATTACTACCGCCATTACGTTCCAGCTCCCCTTTTATACTTCCGGGTATGCCGTCACAATGACGTCATCACGCACGCCAATCGGATTGGCCTAGTTGGCATTCTGGTTTCAGATTCGCTGATGCTAAGGGAGCATCCCCAAAGCGTCGTCCCGATGCAGTGCTCGTTCCCCTTCTCAGGGAACAAGGGTTATATACATAACCCGAGCAGTTTTACTTACGCAGTATTTGCCGGGCTTTAATCTAAAGCATTAACATTTTTCTTTCATTTAAAAAGATACAGTCTCTTTTATTGTGATTCATGTTTATATCGCTGGGTAATATTTAAATGTTTCCCTAAGCAAATAAATACGGGTCATAACATAAACAACAAAAAACGCATTATAGACATGCGTAAACGACTATAGCCCCATCAGAATATTGAATAGCAATGGTTTAGCCCCACCCCCCCCCCCCCCCAAACAGTTGAGTATGAGATGGACCGTTTTTTGACAAAGAAGACAGAGTGCAGGTAGGAAACCCTGTCTCCGATGGGGGCCAAAGAAGGAGAAAAGAAAGAGGAGTCAGAGAGAGAAAGGTCTGAGAGAGAAACTCCAGACATAAACATATCTGTCACACTGCCGGTAACCTCCGCATCATGTGAGCGCTGTTTCCCTCATTATTAGGCCTCCTGTCCACCAAAGCATTTTTAGCCAACTGAAAACACCTAGGTGTGGGTGCTTGAGAGCGCTTCGGCTTTTTTTTTTAGTTAAGCTCTTTGCTTGCTATGATACGTAATATCCACGGAAGTGTTACTACTATCTCATTTCACAGATTGTTTGTATCTGTATTAGTTCTAAATACAAATGTCGATACAATGTAAAATATCTGCTGTGGCTCTTGTTTTAAATTATTGTGATCTGTTATTATGCTTGTTGTTGTTATCTGTTGACGTTGAACAAGCCGAATGTGGCGGTTGGTCAACTGTGATTGGACGGCTGGGTAAAAAGTGACAGTGATGAGCGCTGCGTTTTACTCAAAGTTGAACATTCTTCAACTCTCTGTGACCGATAAAAGCGCTGAGAGCCTCGTTGCGCTCATGGCGTTCTATTGAAAACAATTGGATATGCCAGCCGTGTGAAAAAATGCTTAAAAAGCTACATCTAATCCATTACACAATCACTAAGATTGTGATGTGGTGTTCGTTTATTGTTTAATTTAAGTGTAAAGTATGCACAGTTCTGATTATGCATATGTGCTGAAATCTTTCACCTTTGCATGTAAAAGGTTTTTGTTATTGTCGTTTGGTCACTTATATTAAGCTAAATAAAAAAAAAATCTATTTTGTTGCCTATATTTGGCCAAATATAATTTAAAAGTACACTTCTGTTGAATGTGGTGTGTACCATAGCTGCTTTTATAAAATAAAAATAAAAAACGACAACTTCTAATGAAGTAACTCTGACGTCATGAATATCGATTGGTCTAGCCCCCCTTCACACCGGTAGAGAAAAAGTTCTGCCGCCGTGCATGTAGCTCATTAACTAGATCTTTGGAGGTAAATGCCCCTTGCCCTTTAAAGATTGTTAAATGAACCCTCACTCACATGTATAAATAGATGTTGACATGCGTAGCAAGGACAAAGGCTGTGCTTGTAGTTGGATGACTTGCACTCCATTCAACAAAAGTTAACCAGATAGCCTAGATTTCCATTATTCCTAATGATGGGTGAGCATTTTTTCTCTTAAAAAGATGCAGTCTCTCTTACCTTGTGATGATTATTGAATGATTTTGTATGGAGTGTATATAAAGATTTATGTTTATATTGATGTTAAATATTTGAATGTTTTCCTATGAAAATAAAATTGGGTCCTGGAAATTTGGGCTGTCAATAATGTTGTTTATTTTTTCTTTCTTTCTATGGAGTTGATGCAATTAATTTAATATTTTTTTTAAAGCTGAAATTTGCCTACATATTTCCTCTATAGATTCAGTTTAATTGTATATAGGTTCCTTTTTAAGCATGAAAACAAGAATGATATACTGTATCTTAATCATAATTATTTACATTTACAAATACTGTTATTTAACATAAACTTATTTACTTAATTTGAAATTGTGTCTTTTATTCCCTTACATTTCAACAGGAGCTATGAATGGACAGGTTTTTCAGGTGCTTGGACCAATCACGCTAACCCTTCTGCTGACGACTGTCCCAGTTGTTCGGAGCGGGAAGGTTCTTGTCTTTCCTATGGATGGCAGTCACTGGGTCAACATGAACATCTTGGTTGAAGCACTTCATGCCAAAGGTCACAATGTTACAGTCATTCGGATGTCAGACAGCTGGTACATCAAAGAATTCTCACCTCACTACACATCAATCAATCTCAAGTCTGAAGGAGGATTTAGTGAAGAATTCTTGGAGAAGTTTGCATCCAGACTACTGGGAATTATGAGGAAGGGTTCGATCTGGGCTCGTTTGAGGCTGGAGATAGAGATGTGGCAAAGTTTTTTAGGGATGCTTGAAGTAGAAAACAAGATGATAATCAACATGATTGAAGACCAGGAGCTGATGCAGTCCTTAAAAGATACCAAGTATGATTTAATTTTAACAGATCCAGTCAAGTTTGGAGGCATACTATTAGGTCATTATCTCAAACTGCCCATTGTCTACAATGTTCGTTGGACAGTTTACAATGAGGCTCATTTTTTAATAGCTCCTTCACCACTTTCTTATGTTCCTGCTCTAATGCTGGAATTATCAGACCGCATGACTTTCTTGGAAAGAGTGAGGAATGTTTTGATGCACATCATATCAGAAATACAGCTAGTTACCATGATTACTCCAACTTATAATGCTCTTTGTGAACGGTTCATTGGCCCAGGAACATCCTACTTTTCTTTAATCCAGGGTGCTGATCTGTGGCTCCATAGAGTTGATTTTATTTTTGAATTCCCACGTCCCACTATGCCAAACATCGTCTACATGGGAGGATTTCAGTGCAAGCCATCAAAGCCTCTTCCACAAGACCTGGAGGACTTTGTGCAGAGCTCTGGTGAGCATGGTGTCATCATCATGTCTCTGGGCACTCTCATTGGTCAGCTTCCTGATGATGTCGCTGAGGCAATTGCTGAAGCTTTTGCAGAACTTCCACAGAAGATCATCTGGAGGTACAAAGGAAAGAGACCATCTACACTAGGGAACAACACCTTAATGATGGACTGGATGCCTCAGAATGATCTTCTGGGTCATCCTCAGACCAGAGCCTTTGTGGCACATGGAGGAACCAATGGAATTCAAGAAGCCATCTACCACGGGGTGCCAATCATTGGATTTGGGCTGATTTTTGACCAGCCTGATAATCTTGCAAAAATGAAAGTAAAGGGTGTAGCCAAGAATGTAGACTTTGCCACAGTGGATAAGGACTCCTTCCTTAAAACTGTCAAAGAGGTCCTTTATGAGCCCTCTTATCGGGAGAACATGCAGAGGCTCTCAAGGCTTCACAAGGACGTCCCAGTGAAGCCTCTGGACAACGCCGTCTTCTGGATTGAGTTTGTTATGAGGCACAAAGGTGCCGCTCACTTGCGCACAGAGTCTTACAAAATGCCCTGGCACTCTTATCATTCTGTTGATGTCATACTGTTCCTGCTTTCTGCTCTGGCACTCATAATCTTGACTATATATGCAGTTATCAGATATTTCTGCTGCAGAATATGTCTTAGAAAAACAAAAAACAAGCAACAGTAATTCTATCTATCTATCTATCTATCTATCTATCTATCTATCTATCTATCTATCTATCTATCTATCTATCTATCTATCTATCTATCTATCTATCTATCTATCTATCTATCTATCTATCTATCTATCTATCTATCTATCTATCTATCTATCTATCTATCTATCTATCTATCTATCTACCTATCTACCTATCTACCTATCTATATTTTTACAGTATGGTATGCAAACACATTTCATTACTTGACAAATAGTATACATGTCTTGTTCTGAATGACTCAAGTAGTAATGACAGTTCCATTGGGACAACCTTGTGATTGTGTATTGCTCAAGAGCTCAGCGGTGGTAGATGTCTCCAGTTTATGGTTCACATCTTTGACTTTTGTGTTAGCAGCCCAGATTAGGATATTATTTTAGATCCTCTAAGCAGGCCTAGTATGAAGTATATCACTTCACTTGTTTGTGTTGTGTCAGTCTGTATAAAAGTGGTGGGGATTTTTCATTAGGCCTCTAGGCCCTTTTCATTAGGCCCCTTTTCTCATTTGTGGTGGCTCAGTTCTTATTTTGCCAATTTACTGATTTGGGTTTAAAGCATGGATTACAGTTTTTACAATTGCTTGGACACATTTCTCAATACTAAGGGTACTTTTTCAAAGCTCTTCACACAGTTTTCCTGACCAACTTGGCACAGCACTTAAACTTTTTTTGTTTAAAATATCAAAAAAACACTAGAACAGTGTCATATATTTTGTTGACTTGTGTCCTTACATTATTCCAAATGTTGCCAAGCATGTTTAAATCGAGAAATAAGCAATTTTAACCAGAGGACACAGAACGTGTCCACACTGTAAAAAAAATTCAGGTCTCCAATTGAAAATTTTCTAGTGACTGATCACATCTAAATTTTTTAGTTGGCCAAATTTAATTTCTGTGAATTAAATTAAATTCACAGAAATTCAATTTGGCCAACTGAAACATTTTTATGTGATCAGTCACTAGAAAATTTTCAATTGGAGACCTGATTTTTTTTTACAGTGTGGACACGTTCTGTGTCCTCGGGTTAAAATTGCTTATTTCTCTGGATTTAAACATGCTTTAAACATGTTACCCTAGATTTCCGTTTTATGTTTTATTTTGTAGAAACCATGGAAACTCCAAAGACGCTTTAATATATTATGTGTTTTATTAGACAGGTGAGCAGGATACATTCATCCACAGAAAACTAATCATTGTTGCTCAAAACAGTTAGTCTTATTGTTTAAATCTCATTTTCTTGATTTACCGTAGTACCATGTTTTACCATGCCCAATATCGATCTAGCTTACTGCAGTGTGCAACAAATGTCTCGTAGTAGCCACCGAGCGAACATACAGAGTAGCATTATAACACAACTTTCAGCACACTCAAATAATGTATCTAATATGATAAAACAGTGCAGTTACCCCATATAAGCATGAGCGGAAGAAGCGGAAGTGCTGCGGCATAATAAAAGCTCTACGAAATCCAGGCGTCATCAAGCTATGCCTTTGTTTAGAATAAGCGAACTCTAGCAGTGAAAAAATTACATATTGTGGCTTTAATTTCACATTCAAATTGCACTAAAACTACCAAAACACTTCATGTCTCATTCTTCCGTAACAATAGTAAAGGTTTTCATACAACAAACACACTTTGTCACTCACTACATTTTTCTAAAATTTTCAACTAAATATCAAAATAAATCTAATTATTAAACTAAATTAACCATATAAACTCAATTACTGATCTTATTACTGATCTAAAGCCCACACTGTCACTGTATGATAATTTAAATGAACTGATGACATCACCGTTTTCTCCGGAATGGCTAGACGGCTGAAAAAAAATTCTGTTGCATTATTTTCCTGTTTAACACTGTAAAGCTGCTTTGAAACAATCTGCATTGTTAAAAGCGCTATATAAATAAAGTTGACTTGACTTAACTCATAAAACAACCACCTAAAATCTTTTCACGATGTTGTACAATTTCTTTACAAAACAAGAATGACACTGTTACATGATTCATGTTTACCCAACAGTACAAAATTATAAGTTTACCCTTTTTTGTAGATGGTAATGAAATTGAAAATCTCTGTAGGTGTTCAGCTACATCTATTTGGTTTGATAGTATTTCAATTTTAGATTCAAAATACATTTCAGCATGGTATTACTATAGAAATTGCTGTCTTGTTCAGTTTTGTATTGAGCTAAGTTTTTAAACTTAAGTTTTGAAAAGACTATGTAAATGTGCAAAATAACCTGAAGGTACATAGACTTTTGGTGGTGTTTGTGTCTAAGTGAGAAAAGAATTCATGTCATTTGCATTATGTAGTCATTGTATGCATTTTGTGCCAAAGCAATGGAAGATGATCCTCAGTTTAGCATACTTTATGATTGCATCCGCCAAATCTTTAATTGAATCCCCCACAATAAACTTTAGTTGTAATTAATATTTTAATATTCGTCTAATAATGCTCTTTAATGTGATATGTTGTTTGTATTGTATTCTTGCAGTTCTGCTATAACATAAGGTGATCAGACTCTGAAGTATTGCGCATACACATACAGTATGACTTGCACCTTTCACAATACTCAATTAATGATTGTTGGTGTCTTTAGAAGAAGTATCTGTTATGAATTTTACATAAATAAATCACAACAATCCCGTACTATGGGCACAGCCATAAAGGCTGCAAATACATTAAATGGTTATTCAAACATACAGTACATGACTGAAAGAGCAAGAGAAAACGATATAGATGTCGTGGGGAAATCAAATAAAACAACAATCACTAATGGTTCTCTCCTCCGCCAAAGTAATAGAACACAAAAGCATACCATATTCATGGAGTGAGCCAGACTTTTATATGCAGGGTTATTGGTAGTTTTACAGACTGCCCTACTCATCACACTAACCACTGGGCTGCAGCTACATGCATTTCTGCTGCCAGATATCAGTGCGCTATACACATACACAATCTGGAACACGCATAATCTGTATGCGTGTTTGAAAATTTCCTGACTTCACGCTTTACAAAACACACAGCAGAACTTTCTGCTGCTTTAGTGCTTTAATATGCTGCCGAGCTGCTAAAAATACAAGCGTAATTGAAAGCTTTTATCCGCGCAGATATACAAAGCATTTCTTCTCTTTTTTTGACATGCAGTTTAACTGAGGTTTTAAAGAATATTCATCTAGTGCAGGCATATTTTCTGTGTGTGTGTCGTTGTTTTCGATTTATTTTAAGGATTGTTTGGCATCATCCCCATTATCCTTCACCTAGACAACATCTAGGCTATTTCTGGCATACATCAGAGAGGAAACGACAATGTCTGAACATCAGCAGTATCAGCAGGTGCAGTATATATGTTTAGACATCATGATGGTGATGCTCACACATTTTTATTATGCTCCCTGTGGGTAATGTAGAATGTCAACACTAATACAAAAAAAACTATATTCATATGAATATCCTTGTACAATAGTTCCTGTCCAACTGTATCTGTCTATATGTGTATACGAGTAACTGAATTGTTTGCCATAAATGCACTGCAAGTTATATTAAAGCACATTTTTAATGCAGTATTTAGCATTCAAATTGCATGTTAATATGACCAAAATACTAAAGTACTCTAGAGCACAATGAAGCAAGATAACAGAAACCTTTTCATCATTTATCCAGGTTACCATGACAGCTTGAGGGTAGCAGCTCCTTCTGTGTGTGTGTGTGTGTGTGTGTGTGTGTGTGTGTGTGTGTGTGTGTGTGTGTGTGTGTGTGTGTGTGTGTGTGTGTGTGTGTGTGTGTGTGTGTGTGTGTGTGTGTGTGTGTGTGTGTGTGTGTGTGTGTGTGTGTGTGTGTGTGTGTGTGTGTGTGTGTGTGTGTATCTTAATGTCCTTCAAAGGGTGCTCTGTCCACTTAAATAGGACAAACTTCCTTTTTTCTCTCCCCCTCATTTTCCTTGAGGAAAAAGAGCACTTTCACCCCATTAGTCATTCTAAAAAATGAGGATGTGAGATGTGTGAAAACTGGGCTAAATAATCCGGACACATTAAAGTTTCTCTATGGCTCATATGTGCTTCTATTTTCTAAAACAAAGCCGCTGCACGGTGTGAAATGCTGCCCCCCAAAGGACAACGTGCAGTTGTTTATGTTCAGTCCCAGAGCTTTTGTGTGTATATGTATGCTAGAGTAGAGTAGTGTTCTGTCAGAATATATGGATACACAGCATAAGGACGTTTTTTATGAATGTTTAAGTACATTGAAACAAGTAATTACAGCTATTCCCCACCGCCCTCAGATTTAAACCATGACACACACTCATGCAGAATGCTGGAAATGTCCTTCAGTTGTTCGTCACGCTTTTCGGACAAACCGAAACCGATTCAGTGAGGGACCATCAACCACAGTAAACATACAAAATGAAATGTAATATCAAGCTTGATTTGACTTGACTTGACTTTAAATTAAATAAAATAGTGTTTCTGGAGAAAAACAGCTCACAAAAGCATCAAGGCTTTATTGTGTTTAGAAACTGTAAATCTAGTCAATTTTTTTAAATTGATGAATTACATTTAATCACATATATTTGCTGACATGTTCATAGTTCATCACTGTGTGGTAAACAAAAATAGACATTACAAAAAGTGACTTTAGAGATAATTCCAGCATTTACAGAGAATTGATTTTGCATTTCTCCTGCCACACACAAGAAAATTCTGTGACCTACAAAAACACCAGGGTTGTGAGGTACTTAAATTCCTGTCTAAATCGACATTTTGGTTTTAAAGGGTTCATGTCATGGATTTTTTCATTATTTGAATATGTTCCTTGAGATTAACTTATAATGTTAATGAAGGTTTATGAGGACACAAATGTGTATAATGACATGGGTATTACAACATATACATGGTCTATGAGGACACTTCCTGTGTATCCTGCTGTCCTCGTAAAAACAAATGGCTAAAAAAAAACATCGTTTTAAAAAAAAATTCAAATAATGACAAATGTTTTGTGTGATGGGTAGATTTAGGGGTAGGGGTAGTGTAGGGGGATAGAATATATGGTTTGTACAGTATAAAAACTATTACGCCTATGGAGAGTCCCTGTAATCTACAAATTCAAGAATGTGTGTGTGTTTGTTGGAAAAAGATTGTTCTGATCCTTTGTCTCAAATTATCTGTTTTTAAAAGTGTAGTGTGTGAATTTTAGTGGCATCTAGCGGTGAGGTTGTGAATTGTAATCACCCATCGCTCACCCCTCCCTTTTGAAGCACATAGAGAAGCTACGGGGGCCGACACAGGACAAAATTGTCATTGTCGGAGAAAGCAGAGAGTTACTATCACTCTGTAGAGAAGTTTGTCCGTTTAGGGCTATAGAAACATGACCATAGTTGCCAAGTCCTTTTTTTGGCAAGTCACGTTAAAAAATCACGAGTCGCGGGTTGCAGGTTTTTTGGGCTTATTTAAAAAAAATGTGGTTGCTTGTTAAGAAAATATAATAAGCAACTTCGTTTCTTTACATGTATGGTCGCTGTTTTGTCCAATTCATTGACTGACACTGTCTTCTCACAGCTAATAGCCATTCAGTGCAATGATACAAGTGCTGTAGTAATCCGTCCTCATACCCGCCTCCTTCTCCCCCTCATTGAAGAAAAATCGAGTTCAACGTGCAGGCATGTGACGTTATATAAATGTACGTTATGAAAGTTAGTAGTAAATAGACTTATACATTTTTACAAACAATGCCACCAGCAGAGATGCACAGAGATGAAGAGGAAACAGGGAGGAGAGGCACCTAATTTAATTTTAAATGTATAATATGTATAAATGTAAATGTATAATTACAGGCTATTATAAAAAAACAAGTATACTAATAACAGTAAGTATGGTTTGAATTTATTTTATTATAAATATGTGGCTATATTGCAGTGCTCCCTTAGTGCTTGCCTGTGTCCCAATGTGCATACTATCCATCCTAAATAGCATGTGACATTATTAATTTCCAATACTATTTAGGGCAGATAGTATAATGCACATTGAGATGCAGGGCTTGTCTTTTTCACAGTTTGCAGTGTGTGTGTTCACTACTCAATATATGTGACTACTCACTATTCAATATATATAATCACTACCTAATATGTGTGCACTAACTCTGACTATGTGTTACAATAATTGGCCTTCACGTCACTTTTTTCTCTTTTTCCATCTCCAAACCTATTCTGTTCACAGCTGATCGGTTGATATTGCGTGTCCTTTATTGCAATTTGATGTTTTTTGTAAAATCACATCGGTTTTTGCTTTTGCAAACTCCGAGAGCTTTCAGTTTAATATGTTGCAGGCTAATATATTGATACAAAATAATTCATCATATATGATATTGATGATAATAAATAATATAATAATATTGGGCTTGTTTTGGGCTTGTTTTTGAAGCTGCGGTTGCTTATCTGTCTCGTGAGAGTTGGCAACACTGAACATGACGCCGAAAAATGGAAATTTCATTGTAAGGGGACCTGCGGTGTATTGAGATAGAAATGGCTCATTCTAAGGTAATAAAAACATAACGGTTCATTATGTAAGGTCTTTATACACCACTGAAAACATAGTTATGTAAATTATATTGCATTTCTGTCAATAGATCCTCATAAATACTACACACTGCACCTTTAAGTTGCAGCTTTTTTTAACCTTGTGAGTAAATGGCCATTGTTATGTTTGGATAACGTTATTGCACAGGAAACAGTATCAACGCCCACTCAATATTGCACACAAGTATGGGTTTTGAATACATCATCCATATAAAACCGTCATTAACAGACAAAGCATTATGTTGGCTGCTTCATCTGTCAACAAAAGTTTCTTTGCAAACTCTCCATTACACTGTGCCTCGTTTACAAAACAAAATCCTTCAATGCCATCCGTATAAATCCAGGACGCTGCCTGGAATCCTTCTGAAGTCTGTACAAAGACGCAAACAAGCTGTTTAAACTGGACGTGTCAAAGTGAGCGTTCTTTCACTCTTACATTTGTTGACAGACTGAAATTGTTTTTGTGGAATTTGTCCGAAACTGAAGGCGCATCTGTATACTGTATCCAGTGTAGACAGCGTCAGTGATTATAATGGGTTCTATTTGCTTTTGACGTGACACTCACATCCACTGTAAGCAAATGTCAGCCGTTAAAGTGATAGTTCACCCAAAAATTTAAATTAGCCCATGATTTACTCACCCTCAAGTCATCCTAGTGTAACCACTTCTGTTCGAACCGCCCGCTCCAAGCAGGACTCAAACTCTGGTCCACCGGCATGAGTTGGACGCTCTAACAAGGAGGCTAAAGACTGCAACCACTGGTGTCAGTCGCTAGAGCGTCTCTTGAGATCAGAGGAGTGAGGTTTACTCACACAGCGACTACTAGCTGGCCTCCGTTACACTCACCCCCCTAAACCTCACTCCCATCCGGGTCACGGCACCAATGTAACCCCTCCTGTTCGAACCCGGGTCCACCGGCATGAGAGTTGGACGCTCTTACAAGGATGCTAAAGGCTGCAACCTCTACAGTCAGTCGCTAGAGCATCTCTTGAGATCAGAGGAGTGAGGTTTACTCACACAGCGACAACTGGCCCATATACACTAGGTGTATAACAATCAGAGTTATATTAAAAAATGTCTTGGCTCTTCCAATCTTTATAATGGCAGTGAATGGGTGTTTCTGTAGATAAAAGTGCATCTATCCATCTTAAAACTGCTCCACAAGGCAGTTAGCGGAAGTTAGAGATTACAGTTTTAAATATGGATATTTTTTTTTTTACACAAAGGCATCGCTTCGCTTCAGAAGGCCGTATGGAGCACTTTTATGATGGATATATTTTTGGGTGAACTATCACTTTAATCGACTGAATGCCAGTGGGTGGGGCCTATAGTGTGATGATTAATAACTATTCGTCAATGTCTTGATCTGGAGGTGGTCATATGCAAATGTAATTGCCCATGTGACGTCACAGCAGTGTTCATTTCGTTGGCGAATCATTTTCGTCATCATTTTCGTCAACAACCTTTTTTCACTGACGAAAACGAGATCATGACTAAATAAAAACTAGTGTTGGATGACAAAAACTATGATGAAAACTTACTGTCATTTTCGTCAACAAATAAAAATGAGACGAAAATGTTAGGGAGGGTCGATCAGGGAAGGGATCCTGTCAGAACTGATATCCTGTGTAACAGATGCGCACATTTGATTTGAACGTGCTGATCTAACCGCTGGAACACACGGCGCTGTTGCACTTCTACAGGCTTACGCATCCCCAGTACAGCGCTCCAGAGCGGTTCAATCAATGAATAGCGCACATTTATGCCAGGCAATTGTTTATGAACTAATGCTGATGAATAATGACAATGTTTACTTTACGATGTTTATATAGTAATATGTTTTAGACGGTTGTAACAATGCATATTTTATCTCATGAACTTGAAAGAGCAGCTAAAACTGCAATAGTAAGTCGCAGACATTTCAAAATAAGAGTCAATGTGTATTTCGAGCTTGTTTATAATTAAAAGTCACGCATTATATATTCGTTTTTGCTTACACAACTGTATTTAATTTAATTCCCATTTAATTCATAGTCAGGAGGAAAGACCAGTATTTGACACATATTCAATACAGTGTCAGGGTTATAATAGTTAACTAAAACCATTAAAAAAAACTCATCCTAGTGTAACCACTCCTGTTCGAACCGCCCGCTCCAAGCGGGACTCGAACTCTGGTACACCGGCATGAGAGTTGGACGCTCTAACAAGGAGGCTAAAGACTGCAACCACTGGTGTCAGTCGCTAGAGCGTCTCTTGAGATCAGAGGAGTGAGGTTTACTCGCACAGCGACTACTAGCTGGCCTCCGTTACACTCACCCCCCTAAACCTCACTTCCATCCGGGTCATGGCACCAATGTAACCCCTACTGTTCGAACCACCCGCTCTAAGCAGGACTCGAACCCGGGTCCGCCGGCATTTGAGTCATGCAAAGTCACGGTTTAATTCTATGCTCTTTAATTCATAGTCAGGAGGAAAGACCAGTATTTGACACATATTCAATAAAGTGTCAGGGTTATAATAGTAACCTCATTACTTGAAATTAAAATAAATGTTAACTGAAATTAAAAAAAAATAAATAAACAAACTTATTTGAAGCTTTAGCTTAACCTGATATAGCCTACTAACTAAAACAGAAATACAGTTTAAAGAAAGTTATAAAAAATATAGATGTTTTTAAAAAAACAAACAAAAAAGTGAATTGAGCTCTCTTTCGTGTATTTTTAATGTCAAAAACAAAATGATGTCAAAATGTCAGTTCAAGTGACAGTCGGTTATGTAATGGTTAAATGCTTAATGTATTACAATTTAACTAAACTCATTAGATTTTAGGAGACTAAATCTACTGTAGATTTAATTGACTAAAACTAGACTAAAACTAAAAACAATTCAGGTGACTAAAATATGACTAAAACTGAATTCAGCAAATTGGGAATGGGAATGAAATTAAATACAGTTTATTGTGTAAGCAAAAACGAATATATAATGCGTGACTTTTAATTATAAACAAGCTCGAAATACACATTGACTCTTATTTTGAAATTTCTGCGCCTTACTATTGCAGTTTTAGCTGCTCTTTCAAGTTCATGAGATAAAATATGCATTGTTACAACCGTCTAAAACGTATTACTATATAAACATCGTAAAGTAAACTTTGTCATTATTCATCAAATAAAACAGAAATACAGTTTAAAGAAAGTTATAAAAAATATAGATGTTTTTAAAAAAACAAACAAAAAAGTGAATTGAGCTCTTTCGTGTATTTTTAATGTCAAAAACAAAATGATGTCAAAATGTCAGTTCAAGTGACAGTCGGTTATGTAATGCTTAAATGCTTAATGTATTACAATTTAACTAAACTCATTAGATTTTAGGAGACTAAATCTACTGTAGATTTAATCGACTAAAACTAGACTAAAACTAAAAACAATTCAGGTGACTAAAATATGACTAAAACTAAATGGCATTTTAGTCAAAAGACTATGACTAAAACTAAATCAAAATTTGCTGTCAAAATTAACACTGTGTCACAGATCCCGCAACATCAAGCCTTTTTTGGAGCTTGATTAAACAAATGCTTTGTTTATGGAGGACACTTTAAGCTATGAAACTTGCAAAATGTTTTAATTGTACAAAGATATGTCAAAAGAACAAGGCAAATTTGATGTGTCATGACCCCTTTAAGAGCAGAAATTCATCTAAAAATGTATTTTGAATCTGATTTTATATGTAGATTTATATGAAAACAACAGAAGCCTAGACCGAACAGACACTCCCATTTTCATAATAATTACACAGATCTGAATCGGTACATGAAAACAGACATCCAATGCAAATATTTGGATCTCAAATGTCATTCAGAAACCGAATCCCATCTGAATTATGCTTATGGTATGCCCTCATTTAGCTAGCTAAGCAAACACGTGTGAAAGCGCTCGTACATGATCGTACGTGATGAAGAGATAAGCCATCAGTTGTCTCTTGATCCTTTTGTTTGTTCGTGTACTCAAGGGTGTAGAAGAATGTTGATGGTTTTCTGCATGTAACACAAACACACACACACACACACACGTATGCATTACACATCTCACTGGCCTCACCATCAACTTCAGTCCAATTTGCATCTCATTAATTATGCAGAAAAGCTTCATAAATATGCAAACTCAATTCTTACTCTAACTCATTTGCTTTAGGCCATCTGGCCATTAAGCAACTTCTAAACAGATAATTTAGAGAGCCATCCATGCACACACACAAAGACAGGTATCTTCCTGCAGCCAATTTACAAACAGCACACAAACCACACACAGACTTGCTGATCCAGCTGAAGAGAAGACCACCAAGGTCAAGGTGTCTCTGTCTTCATTCCCACCAGCTCTTTTTCTCTCTATCTCTGTCTTATCTAGTCATTCCCCACTCTGCACATTCAAATGTTTTTCACGCTTAAGGCCGATTCACACGGCACCGACAGAAGGCGAGCAACGGCAACAGACACTGCATCGGGTTTTGTCAGATCAGTGTTTTACGTCTGTCTGCATCTGTCAGCGTTGGTCTGCTGTTTGTCGGGTCATGGACTGTCATAATCTGGTGATTGTCCGCTTTGGTTGGCGCACTGTGAATTGGCCTTTATGCTACTATCATTTCACCTTTTCTAAGGATATTTTTGGAATAGTATGCTATTTCTCTTTGTATGTTTACTGAACACTGTAAAAAAAAATCCATAAAAAAATGAACAATTTACTGGCAGATAACCAGTACATTGTCCAGTAATTTTACAAACATTTTCATGAACCCTAAAACGCAAAACTAAACAAATAAATAAGGAAAACTCTCTCCACACACACTCATACGGTCTCATTACTATCCTAGCATTCAAAAGCTCTGATTGCATGCATGGCTGTGATTATATAAACATTCAAATATGTAAAATATACATTCTAAGACAAGGACAAATGAAACAGTAAACAAGCATGCGTATTTTAGAGCATTTGGACAATTATACTCAATAGGTCAAATGTATGTGTGTGAATGCATATGTGATTGCGAGTGTGTTTGTAGTCTGATTGCACTTAATGACCACACAAAGTGTAAAGATTATGTGAAGACCTGTGTTCATTTATCAGATAAAGGTCAAGCGAAACAAAAGTAGCATTTTTTATGCCAAAATCTACCGCATTCTGGCTACTCATTTAGGGTTCAAATTTACTAACAGCTTGCGCCAGCGCAAACCCTCTTTTGGCAGTAAATAACTACTGTCAGGAGTTACTTAAAGCACGCAGTGAAAAATTTGCGCTGAAAAGGCTTGGACAGGGTTAATTTTGCAGCTAACATTATTGTAGAAGTTTCCCTTTCAGACGCAAAATTTATTACAGGAGAGTATTTAAATGAATTATGCAAGGTGATTTACTAAGGTTTGCGCTAGTCAACTTACTGGTATTTGCGCCATTATTTACCGCCCAATCATGTCTTAAACCAGACGCTAATTTGCTCTGCTGTTGGTAGATTGCTTTGGTCATTATGGAATTATCATTATTAAGATGCAGTGTCAAGGTCACACGCACACTCCCGCTCCCACAAGCTCAATCGCAAGCACAGCTGTCAATCATGACGCTAAACCCCTTTTTTTTTACCATGAAATAACTAAACCTCAAAAAAATAAGAACTACCTAAAATGACGAAAACCGTCTTTGGAAAAAAGTTTTTTATTTGAAGTGTAACTGGCTCGTGTCCCTTTTGATCACATGGAGTGGGGCGGGGTGTACCAATACTGCAGCCAGCCACCAGGGGGCGATAGAAATACTTTGGCTTCACTTTTCAGGATGTGTGCAGCACACTTGGAGCTGACTCATAGGAGTCATCACCCCCACATCATCTAAGACGTTTATGTCTTTCTTTCTTCAGTCGAAAAGAAATTAAGGTTTTTGAGGAAAACATTCCAGGATTTTTCTCCATATAATCACTCTAAAAAATGCTGGGGTTAAAAATAACCCAAATTGGGTTGAAAATGGACTAACCCAGCAATTGGGTTGTTTTAACCCAGCGGTTGGGTTAAATGTTTGCTTAAAACAACCCAATTGCTGGGTTAAAACAACCCAATTGCTGGGTTAGTCCATTTTCAACCCAACTCTGGTTATTTTTAACCCAGCATTTTTTAGATTGAATGGACTTCAACGGGATCCAATGTGTTGAAGGTCTAGTTTCAATGCTGCTTCAAAGGGCTCTACACAATCCCAGCCGAGGTATATATAAATGATATATACTTAAGTATAAAGTATTTAAAAGTATAAAAGGATCATGTAGAGCCCTTTGAAGCTGCATTGAAACTGCAGTTTGGACCTTCAACCCATTGGTTCCCGTTGAAGTATGGACTATGGAGAAAGATCCTGGAATGTTTTCCTCAAAAAAACTAAAAAAAACTTCTTTGTGACTGAACAAAGAAAGATATAAACATATTGGATCACATGGGGGAAAGTAAATTATCAAGAAATTTTAATTTTGAAATGAACCAATCCTTTAAGACCAATCATTGGATTGCTCGCATTAATGTCATCAAAAGGTCTGTGTAAAGACATCTTTTGCAAAAAATTTGTTTTACATTTATTATCAATTATTTTGCTATTTGTCATGTTTTCGATTCACTAAAACAAAGAATCCCCAACCCAAAATATGAGCAGTGCTAATACTAATGCTAACCTCAGCAAGCACCTCAAATTACACAACTACAAACATTTGCTTGCATAATCACAATTGGTTTTATTGTTTGATTTATGTTATGTAAATTGTGAATTACTTGGGACAGATTCCACACATAAAATTACCATTTTTGATTAGAAAGGAATATCTCATACACAGTCTCTGCAAAGCCTGGGGTTTGGGCACAGCATCTGACATGCCCCCTGTCTGTCCAAACACCTGTCCATTTACCACTTGCTCACCTTTCTCGCGCTCTCTCTCTCTCTCTCTCTCTCAAATAAATACACATTTTCTTCATGGCTGTACAGGTGAACCACACACACACACACACCCAACTGGTCTCCATCTGTTGTCTCTGCGCTGAAGGCACCGCTCTTATTGGCAGGTACAGAACTGGCTAAAGGTCACAGGATGGTGCTTCTTAATTACATGTCTCAGTCCATTATGACCTAATTAAAAGCAGAAATCAAAAGCCTGTGTGTGTGTGTGTGTGTGTGTGTGTGTGTGTGTGTGTGTGTGTGTGTGTGTGTGTGTGTGTGTGTGTGTGTGTGTGTGTGTGTGTGTGTGTGTGTGTGTGTGTGTGTGTGTGTGTGTGTGTGTGTGTGTGTGTGTGTGTGTGTGTGTGAGGTGAATGTGACGTTCCCAAAAGCATCAGGGTGCACTGCAATGTCATTAAGTCAGCTCTGTGTTTGTCTGCATGAACGGAACTCAACAAATATGCTTTTTGCTTTTTTAAAGGTGACCAATTATGCCCTTTTACAAAGTCTTGATTTTGTTTTGGGGGACTACTAGAGATTTTCATGCTTGAATGTTTAAAACTAAAAAAAAATTCACATAATTTACATTGTTGCAGCACCTCTCTTCCTAGTCTGTCCGTAACACTTATTTTTTGTTGGGACTTTTTTCATCATCAAACAGCAACATTACAAACTAAAGAATATTTGAAATGTAAACCAACAAAATCGGTCCTCTTTAAGGGATAGTTCACCCCAAAACACCCAAAAATTCTGTCATCATTTATTCACCCTAAAACACTCTAAAATTCATCCTCCCAACTTCTAAAAATGTCCATACAATAAAAGTCGATTGGGTACAGTGTTGTTTTTCAAAATATCTCAAGTTTATATTTTAGGTGAACAATCCTTTTGAAACACTGGTGTTTAGTTAGTTTTGGTTGGGTGCTGAAATGAAAAATGCCACTTATCACATCAACATTTCATTTACAGTACATTATGTTAGCATAACATTTTCAGTAATTTGTAATTTTTTTTAAAGAAGCTACTCTTCTCTTATATCGAAATCCTCTGATATTTCTCTCTCAATTCGACTTTCTCATGAACACTTGTAACAGATGTAGGTTAGTAAGAGCTGTGAGTGTAATGCTTAGTTCAGACTGCCCGATTTTAGCCCCGATTTTGACTCGCCGACAGGTTTTGCGAAATCGCAGACAAATGCCTGAAATCATAGGCAAATCGGTGCTCGTGCACTTGAGTGACAATCACGCAGTGTGAATGATCAAAGACGCGATCAGAGAGAATTGTAGATGAGTCGCCGACTCCCGCAAGATATTTGGCATGCTAAATATCTGGACCTGTCGGCGATTCAAACTCCTGCTGTGTGAAATGTGTTTAAACCTCACTCCCCTGGTCAGCAGTCTTTAGTGTTCTTGTTACCACGCCTGCCTCCCACGCCAGAGACCACGGTTCAAATCCCACTCGGAGCGTGTCGAGTAGGACCAGTTACATTTGGTGCCGTGACCCGGATGGGAGTGAGGTTTAGGGGGCTGAATGTAACGGATGTAGGCCAGTAAGAGCTGTGAGTGTAAACCTCACTCCCATGGACTCAAGAGGTGCGCAAGAGGATGCAGTCTTTAGCGTCCTGTTAGCGCCCGCCTCCCACGCTGGAGACCCCGGTTTGAATCCCGCTCTGAGCGGGTTCAGTAGGACCGGTTACATACGCGTACCATGGCCAGAAGCCAATGATTATAGTTTGTGAAATTTAAAATATATTTTTCTCACAAAAACCCATCAATTCACTTCAGAAGGCCTTTTTTAACCACCTGGAGTCGTATGAATTAACTTTATGATGGATGGATGCACTTTTTGGAGATTCTAAAACTTGCCATTTCAATGCTGGGAAGAGCCAAGATATTATTTAATATAACTGCCGAAACAAGAAAGTCATATCCACCTGGCTTGAGGGTGAGTCAATTATGGGATATTTTTCATTTTTGGGCAAACTATTCCTTCAAGGCTATGTGTAAAGGGGGCCACAGAGAAATACATTGTTATGACCGCTGTAATAAATGTTTTTATTAGTTGATATGTTAATAAAGCAAAATTTTGAAAGGTGATTTTAAAACAGACTTCTATTGATTTCTACGCATGACATCTTTCACGTCCTATTCATTTTCAACCCAGCCTTGTTTTACGACACAACCTCTAACTCTTATCTCTCTATCCATCTGTCATAGATCAAACCATTAGTGTTGGTTTATACTATTTTATTTTGATTCTTTACACTTTTCGGTAACACTTCAGTATGGGGAACACATATTAACCATTAACTACAACTCTTGCCTCAATAAACTGCTTTAATAGTTAGTAAGGTAGTTGTTAAGTTTAGGTATTGGGTAGGATTAAGGGATGTAGAATATGGTCATGCAGAATAAGGCATTAAAGGGTTAGTTCACCCAAAAATGAAAATTCTGTCATTAATTACTTACCCTCATGTCGTTCGACACCCGTAAGACCTCCGTTCATCTTCGGAACACAAATGAAGATATTTTAGTTGTAATCCGATGGCTCAGAAAGGCCTCCATTGGCACAATGCACTTTACACTCTCAAGACCCTTAAAAGGTACTAAAGACATCGTTACAAAGTCCATCTCACTACAGTGGTTCTACAATAACTTTATGAATCAACGAGAATAGTTTTTGTGCGCAAAAAAAACCTAAATAACGACTTACATAGTGACCGATTTCAAAACAATGCATCATGAAGCTTTGAAGCGTTATGAATCAGCGAGTCGAATCATGATTCGGATCGTGTGTCAAACCGCCAAACTGCTGAAATCACGTGACTTTGGCGATTCAAACCGCTGAATCGACTCACTGATTCATGACGCTTCTAAGCTTCATGATGCATTGTTTTGAAATCGGTCATCACAATATAAGTCGTTATTTAAGGGTTTTTTGTGCACAAAAACTATTCTCGCCGATTCATAAAGTTATTGTAGAACCACTGTAGTGAGATGGACTTTGTAACGACGTCTTTAGTACCTTTTATGGGTCTTGAGAGTGTAAAGTGCATTGTGCCAATGGAGGCCTTTCTGAGCCCTCGGATTTCAACTAAAATATCTTCATTTGTGTTCAGAAGATGAACGGAGGTCTTACGGGTGTCGAACGACATGAGGGTAAGTAATTAATGACAGAATTTTCATTTTTGGGTGAACTAACCCTTTAATATGTGCTCTAAAAGCACTAATAAACAGCCAATAATATCCTAGTAATATGCATGCTAATAAGCAACTTAATAGTGAGAATTGAACCCTAAAATACGTTTTTACCCACTTTTCATGTTAAACATGTGTCCTAAAAGAAAAGGATTTAAAAGGAGTGTTATGTCAGCAGTCCCTGATAGCATGCTGGTTGGATAAAACGCAAAAATGGTAAATAAAAGACGAAAACATGACGTTCAAAGTAAGCTGTGTCACACTGGGGAAACTGTTCGATCTGTGCTCAAACTGAGATGAGAAATTCTTGAATATTTTGCCAGTTGTAACAGCTCACTCACTCCCACAGTTTCATCAAAGCAGTGCTTGCATGCTTTGTCACCACAGGTACCTCAGATAAGCGTGTTTGTCTAGCACTACTGACTGTTTAAGGGTCTTCTGCCTGGTGATGACTGCCAAGAGGTCAATCAACTTGCTGTCAATGCTGTTTATGACTCCAAAATGTGGTTTATACATGTATTTTAAAATATTGTTTTAAACCCTACATTTTTTGAAGTAACTTTGAACAAATTATGCTCTTGTTTTACAGTCAATATAGCATTTGAAGTGCCCTAATTATGCTTTTTAGAATATTACCTTTCATGTGTAATACAGCTGTTTGTGAATGTAAAAGGTTTGCAAAGTTTTAAAGATCAAAGTGCATGACAAATAAAGTTATCGTCTCCTAAAAGAAAGAATTTATTCGGATTTCAAGTCTCACTTCCTGTTACATACCTATGTAACAATGTAACAAATTTGCATAATGCCCACCTGGTCTTCATTGGCTGCCTGTGAACAACATCTTTGACCCGCCCCCAAACACTGTAGTTGTAGCTGAGGCCTGGAAGAGTTTGGTTCGTGTTGTCGACATGTCGAGAATGCTGTTTTCAGCGCTATGAGTCCACTTAGCATGCTTTTCAAAAGGATTTATCAAGCGCTGAGGAAAACTCCGGAGCTGAAAATCAGATATGGTAATAGGCACAGTTTCTGACATGCGCTGTAAGCGGTTAACCAATCATATCAGACTGGGCCATCTGACCAATCAGAGCAGAGAAGGCTCATGGAAAGGAGGGGTTTAGAGAGACTGAGGGCCCTATTTTAACAATCTGAGCCCATTGGTCTGAAGTGAGCTAGTTTAACGAAAAAACGGATGGTGCAAAAGGGTTGTTCCTCTTAGTGAGTAATGGGTGTGTTTTGGGCGTAACGTGCAAGAAACAAATCAGAGTCTCATCTCCCATTCCCTTTAAAAGCCAGTTGCACTGTCACTATGGTGGATTCATTATTTTACATGGCAGAATATGCGAGTGGAAAGATTGAACACTTCTCCAGAGAGGAATCCTTTTATTTTTTATATTTGGTATGTTTGTGTGCTGCTGTGCGTCCCTGTGTGTGTAATAAGCTGAGTGTATGCACGTTGCACACCCGCATATAGGTGCATATTACTAACGTGCCCTTTAAAACACACAAAAAAAAATATGTAGTTGAATAAAATAGTTGTATAAATGCCCATGATGGTCTGAAAACGAGGTGCATTGTTGCTGTTTTGAGGCAACTGAAAAAGACTCCGCCATTGAACAACAAAAACCTGGTCTAAAGTCAATAACGCAGTATTTTTCAGTTGCCTCAAAATAGCAACACGCCAACAATGCGCCTGTACACACCTCGTTTTCAGACCAGCACACCCATGGGCATTTCAACAACTATTTTATTCAACTATAATAACATTTGCTATTTAAACAACGTGGCGCTGGACGTGAAAAGGAAAACTGTGTCGAGCTGAACCTAGCAATAAACACTTGCATCGCGTCTGGCGATGATAGGGCTCTGAATCTTCAAACAAACCATTTTCAAACTCTTTGAAAAATCAGGTGATGTGCAATGTATATTATAAGAAAATTAGTGTTTTTTGACCTTGGATGCATGTAAACCTATTGCAGCAGACCTCAAAACCTTTAAAATAGCATAATAGGGGCACTTTCATTTATGCACTTTCATTTATGTTTATACTAAATGCTGTTTGTCCCCACTATATTCACACTGTAGATGTAGTGTATGTATTTTATCATCTAGTATGGAAGTCTGATAGCACTCCCTTTTGTCTACATAGGCCTAAGCTGTGACAGTTGTGCATGTATTTGAAGAGTACTTTTTCTTTTTGAAACTTCAGTGTGAGACACTACTCACACTATTTATACTTCAAACTGTAATAGAATAGAGCACAAGTATGCAAATAGGGATGTATCTTGCATTTGTGTGTGTGTGTGTGTGTGTGTGTGTGTGTGTGTGTGTGTGTGTGTGTGTGTGTGTGTGTGTGTGTGTGTGTGTGTGTGTGTGTGTGTGTGTGTGTGTGTGTGTGTGTGTGTGTGTGTGTGTGTGTGTGTGTGTGTGTGTGTGTGTGTGTGTGTGTGTGTGTGTGTGTGTGTGTGTGTGTGTGTGTGTGTGTGTGTGTGTGTGTGTGTGTGTGAAAGATCCTGCAGTACGTATGCGTCATCAAAGTGGCAGTTGTTTACTCCTGTTTCTAGGTAACGACTACACAGGAGAATGTGGGAAATGGATAGCGTTGCTCGTCTCAATTTTAGTACTTGTATAGCCTACTTCATTTTCGAACCTTTGGTTTCACAGAACACAGCATCGGCCACAAATGTATTGCAAAGGTTCCAAAGAATTAGATTTAGGAGATTTGCTTTTATATATGCAAAAACAGGGTTCACGTCATGCCAACGAACCCGGGTGCGCACCACCAGTGTGTGAACGCTTTTTTGGGCTGATATTGAGAATCTAATATTTAAACAAAATTAACACAAAATGTAAGACTTAGTAAACTCGTAAAGATATATTTGATTGTATGAGAATAAGAGTTTGTAACAGAACTTTGTGAATCATTTTTTTATTATGTAGGGAAGGCACCATGTACACAAACAAAAATGGGCAAACAATCAACCTTCAATTTAAAACTGAACTGATGCAATATAGAGACTCTAAAAGATTAAAAATTATATTCCCCATTCTAAATTCAATTCTAAAATTACCTACTCTAAATTCTACTCAATTTCCTATTATTTCTTGGATAATTTAGGGTTTTTTCTAGTAGTGAGACAAGCTCAGCTTTTTAGTATGCGGGACAAAATGCCAGTATATAGCAGTATTTGCGCGATACTGTGTGGTGATGCTATTGGCACAGAAATTAACTTTTAAAATGATTTAACATTAATTATTTTGAATGTGTGAGAAACAATGTATTGTATTGACTTACAGTTTCATTGAACCTATGAAAATGTTGAAGTCTGTACACATACTGACGGCTGAAATGTTCTAAAAAATGCATGTGTTGCCTGCAATGTATTTAAACCACAAAAAAAATTTTTTTTATTTGAAAATATTTCTCCAGGATTCTTTTAAACTCACACACATACACACTCAGGTACATGTCACAAGAAATTTGGTCTGAAGTGCAGGTCTGACACCTTTCAATACGCCTGAAGCTACACCATCATTATATAAAAGATTTTCAAATCTTTTTTCTTTCTGTGTGTGTCTCTCTCTCTCTTCTTTTTGAAATACAGCCCATTCCAGGAAAAAGAAGATTCGCACCCCAAACTAGTAATGTGAGAGAAATGACTGCCTTTTTCAGGTTTATTTTGTATCTCTTCCATTCTCCTGGCTCAAACCTCTCCTCTTCTCTGCCTTTCTGAAAGAGGACTCCTTGCAGGAATGAGGTTTATCATGGAGAGTTCTCAGTCTCTAGAGGATTCCTGCCTAGGGCGGGCGGAAAAACAGCGTGCTCATACAGATTCACGCGCTTTGTATGATATGAAATATGCAACTCACACGAGCGTAATGCTTTAAGATAAAATTCCATAAGAATATGCAAATACAGCACTAATGAGGCCTCAGGCATGAATTATGCTCACACGTATTGTAGAGCACAAATATACACGCTGCGTAGGGTATGAATATGAGCTGATATTATCCTCTTTATACAAACCTGTGTGTGTGTGTGTGTGTGTGTGTGTGTGTGTGTGTGTGTGTGTGTGTGTGTGTGTGTGTGTGTGTGTGTGTGTGTGTGTGTGTGTGTGTGTGTGTGTGTGTGTGTGTGTGTGTGTGTGTGTGTGTGTGTGTGTGTGTGTGTGTGTGTGTGTGTGTGTGTGTGTGTGTGTGTGTGTATGAGAGAGTACACAGAAATGTTACATTAGAAATGTAAATCTCAGGAAATGTCTAGGTCATATTTTTTCATATCTTTAGATCACATTTCACCTCAAAATCAACAAAACAACAAAATAAATCATATTGTGCATAAAGAAATATACAAACTTTATTATTTTAAAATTATTATTGACAATAATAACTATTTAATAAGGAATAATATATATCGTTTTTATTACTTATGTTTAATATATATTAAATAATTGTAATATTTAATATTTTTAAATAAATTTGTATTTTTAATTTAAATTCAGACAGGATTATTTATTTTCCCAGACAGGAAAACCATTATTTATTTATTTATTTATTTACATAAAATAATAATATTAATTATTATTTAAAATAAATGATTGCATTTATTTTATTTTAATCTAGATGGAATAGTTTTCATTTATGAAATAAAATAAGTAATAATATTTGTTTTTATTTAATTACATAATAATAATTTAATAATTAAGAAAAATATGCATTTATTACTTAATTATTATTTGAAATATTTTAATTTCTGTATTAAAGAAACAAAAAAAATATTTATGTATTTTGCATTACAAAAATTTGATTTTTCTTGCATTATAGTCATGGGAATTTTGGGGGGAAATTGTGCTTAATTATCATGAAACATAATAATGTGACTGTCACAGGTAGCAGTTAAAATTTTAAGATGAGAGAGTAACGTAAAATGAAGAAACTTTAATGAACTCTTATGTAGAGAATACTACACACTCACATATAATGTTAACGTGGAAAAGATAACAAAGAAAACATAATACTTATACAATAGACCATTAACAGAACAGGGAACAGGTGTGTAACTAATCAGAAACCATGGAAACAAACTAGAACTAGAACTCGGGCAAAGAGACAGTGGCAATGAGACTAAAGGCATGTCCACATTAATACGTTTTCATTTGAAAACGCATCTTTTCCTTTCCGTTTTGGCCTTCCGTCCACACTGAGACGGCGTTTTAAGTCAAAGAAAACTTAACTTTTTGAAAACGCTGTCTTTGCATCGTGTAGTGTGGACTGTGAGAGACGGAGGTATTTGAAAACGATGACGCATGTTTAGTCATATGACGCATATTGTACCTGTCATGATTCCAGCCTGTGTTTCCCTGTCTTGTGAGGACTCTTTTGTTATTTCCTGGACTCTTTTGGAGGACTCTTTTATTATTTTTTGTCTTGTCATGTTTTGTAGTCCTTTGTAGTTTTTCATGTTGATTAGTTCTCCCAGGTGTTTCCCATTAGCCACTCCCTCTTGTTATCTTGTTAACCTTGTTTCCCTGTGTGTATTTATCCCACTGTGATTACCCTGTCGATGTTTCACTCTAGATGCTCTTCTTCCTGATTTCCTGGTGTGCTCAATCTCTGTCTTTACCCACGTTTGTTAATAAACCAAATCTGCATGTGGATCCGCCTCATCCTGCTTTTGTTCTACCCAGCATTACAGTGCCAATAAATATGTATGTTTATACCCCTATTGTGCCAGAGTTATGTGCTATTCACTTTCACACAGTTGCTAAAATAGGTTCCTTTGCACACTTCATATCACAGTCCAGCAAGGATGACAGAAAATGTACTTGCATTTGCTGTCCTGCAACAAAACACAAGTGGAGTTGCGTTTTAGACTAAACATAATAATGGTTGACCGAGTGCGACCTGGACGCATCAGTGAATGGTGAGATATTTTGCTAAATAAAATGATCCTGCCAGAAGAATTGTGTGATAACTGTATGATGTCTGTATCATCCCAGTGAGCTTTTATGAGGTTTTACCATAGACTGTAAAAAAATATGGACGTAGTGTCCGTGACGTCACCCATAGGATTCTGATGAGCCGTTCTGAAGCGCAAAGTATGGACGAGATGGCCGTTGCGGGACGTGGGCGGAGCTTAAGTGACGCGATGACTAACAGACAGCAGATAAATGGCTATCCACCTGTCACTCGAAGTGACCACGCCCTTAATTATGCATAACTTTAAGGCTTTATATATAATGTATAATGTAAACGAATGAGTTATAAAAAAATTCACTTCCCCTCACAGTTGTCATGAAGGGCAAAATTAGCCGTACAGACCAAAACCACAATTTGTACCAGACTGTAAACATGTGTTCTTCTGCTGTAAAGTTGGCTCAATGAGATTCTGCTCCTTCTGGAGCCTGTCCCTAGTGGCCAGTCGATGAATTGCAGTATACGGCACTTCCGTATTGGCTTCAAGAGAAACTGCGGGAGGTTGCCGCTTGGGTTTTACGCATGCGCAGTAAGTTGAATTTGGCGTGTACTGACGTTTCAGTGTGGATGAGAAACTTTTGGAAAACGCTAGTGTGGACAGAGAGTGGTTTGAAACTTAAACTAATGTAGACATAGCCTAAACAGGGGTGTGTTTTCCAAAAGCATCATTAGTCAACTATGGTGGCAAGTTCTGTTGAACTCTATTGGTAACGATGGAACACAGACCATAGTTGCTTTTGGGAAATGCACCCCAGAACAAGACAATGAAACAATGAACTATAAGACATGAAGTGATAAAGTGAGACATTTTTCAGCCATGAAAATAAACCTTATTTTCTCATGCAATATATGTATATATATATTATTTTTTATTATTTATGGTGACATTTCTTTGTGAGATTAACCCACATTTTTTATTATCATAGTGAATCTGTTGCTTCATTGTATATCACTCACTCACACACGTACACAAACTTGCCGTGTGCACCAGACCCTGTGCTATATCGCTCGCTCAAGATGAAACAAAGGATTTTGAGTGTGTCAGTGAGAACCGTACAAGAGGAGCGGATGAGAGAAAAGAGGATTAGAGAAACAGAGAAACGGCGAGAGGAGCTGCGAGATCTCCCATTAAATAAAGGCCTTTGCGCTCTGGTTATCTCCAATGCTTTGATTGTTCTGGTTTAATAACCAAAGACCATAGGATCAACACTCCATTTCAATAAATAGAATGAAAATGTGCCTTGACATTATCCTAAATACAACCATTCCAATGGTTCGCATTCATCAGATTTATGACCTTTTTATAGCTGCTCATGCACACATCTTAAAGCAGTCAGCCTTCCATTTCAAATGCAAGCGCTGTTAGAGCTCCTGGGAGCTTTCACATGGTCATAAGAGAAAAAGAAGAGTAGAAAAAGAATAAGTGAGTTTGTAAGACAGATAGCGAGACAAAGAGATGTTAAGTCACATCTTAACTATATTTAAGTAAGACTTTCTCTGCACACAAAAAAATTAAATCACATGTAAAGCAGTGGCCAGAAGTGACCAAGGAAAACTGACATCTTCACCCTTTAATCGATATTATTAAAAATGTGTTAAAGAGTTTGTAAGCATATTGCACAGTTCTGCTTGGAGTTGTTTTTATTTGTGATAACGTAAAAAAAAACATTTTGTGGAGGCTGTCTTACAAAGAAATTATGAACACAGGCAAAAACAAGAGTTATTAAATGAAATATTAACTAATCATGTTGTAGTCAATGTATGCTTTTTGGTTTTCTATGCTTTTCTTCACAATAAAATTAAACCTGTAGCTGCAGTTTACTAAATATCTACTCCAGACATTACATTACATTTCTGTTCTTTTAGTTTATAGTATGCTCAAATAAAAGTGTCTAAAAAGTGTACTTGTACTGAGTTTTATTTGTTTGAAATGAATGATTGAAACCTACTGTATGCAAGTACGAAATAGACACAAATGTTTGGGCAACACATTGAATTTTATACTAGATCTCTCTTCCTTACTTTTTCATCTTATTTTCAGTTGTAATGTATTTTTTAGTTGAAAAGGACCCTCTCCCCATGAAATGAGATCAAAGTGTTTAAGACGCAATTATCTTCCTTAAGAATCAGATTAAGACAGTGAGGGGAAAAAAGTCATGGCCTCAAAGAAAATCTCCCTTCGTGATCACAAACTTCTCTACTTCAAAGAGCTGTGGAGCGAGTGCCACTTACAAAGACTGTATACTGTGCATGTGTGTTGGCTTTATCTAATATTATGCATGGATGGATGAAAACATTTTCATCTGTAATCATAAAATGTGGTGAAAACGAAGTGTGGCTGAGGGAGACATTTTTGTAAAATAATTGTAGGGCTTGTTATGGAAGTTTGTTTCCGTCACAGAATAAAACATTTTAAAAGATAATTGCGACTTTTTATCTCAAAATTCTGAGTTTACATCTCGTAATTCTGATTGTGAGATATAAACTTGCAACTGTGTGTTTTAAAGTCAGAATTGGATGATATAAAGTCTCAGTTACGTGTTATAAAGTCAGAATTGCATGTTATAAAGTTGCAATTGTATGTTATAAAGTTGCAATTGCATGTTATAAAGTCAGGATTGCGTGTTATAAAATCGCAATCGCGCGTTACAAAGTTAGAATTGTATGATATAAAGTCAAAATTGCGTGTTATAAAGTAAAAAGTGCATGTTATAAAGTCAGAATTGTATAAAGTTGCAATTGCGTTATAGTTGCAATTGCGTGTTATAAAGGCAGAATTACGTTAAAGTTGCAATTGTGTGTTATAAAGCCAGACTCGCGTTAAAGTCGCAATTGCGTGTTATAAAATCAGAATCGCGTTTAAGACACAATTGAGTTATAAAGCCAGAATTGCGTTAAAGTCAGAATCGCGTTAAAGTCGCAATTGAGTTATAAAGCCAGAATTGCGTTAAAGTCAGAATCGCATTAAAGTCGCAATTGAGTTATAAAGTCAGAATTGCGTTAAAGTCGCAATTGAGTTATAAAGCCAGAATTGCGTTAAAGTCAGAATTGCGTTAAAGTCGCAATTGCGTGTTATAAAGCCAGAATTGCGTGTTATAAAATCACAATCGCGCGTTACAAAGTTAGAATTGTGTGATATAAAGTCAAAATTGCGTGTTATAAAGTAAAAAGTGCATGATATAAAGTCAAAATTGCGTGTTATAAAGTAAAAAGTGCATGTTATAAAGTCAGAATTGTATAAAGTCGCAATTGCGTTATAGTTGCAATTGCGTGTTATAAAGCCAGAATTACGTTAAAGTCGCAATTGTGTGTTATAAAGCCAGACTCGCGTTAAAGTCGCAATTGCGTGTTATAAAGTCAGAATCGCGTTTAAGTCACAATTGAGTTATAAAGCCAGAATTGCGTTAAAGTCAGCATCGCATTAAAGTCGCAATTGAGTTATAAAGCCAGAATTGCGTTAAAGTCAGAATCGCGTTAAAGTCACAATTGAGTTATAAAGCAAGAATTGCGTTAAAGTCAGAATCGCGTTAAAGTCGCAATTGAGTTATAAAGTCAGAATTGCGTTAAAGTCGCAATTGAGTTATAAAGCCAGAATTGCGTTAAAGTCAGAATTGCGTTAAAGTCGCAATTGCGTGTTATAAAGCCAGAATTGCGTTAAAGTCACAATTGTGTGTTATAAAGTCACAATTGCGTGTTGTAAAGTCAGAATTTGCGTGTTATAAAGTCAGAATTGTGTGTTATAAAGTCACAATTAAGTGTTATAAAGCCAGAATTGCGTGTTATAAAGTCGCAATTGCGTGTTATAAAGTCACAATTGCGTGTTGTAAAGTCAGAATTTCCGTGTTATAAAGTCAGAATTGTGTGTTATAAAGTCACAATTAAGTGTTATAAAGTCAGAATAGCATGTTATAAAGTCGCAATTGCGTGTTATAGTCAGAATTGCATGCTATAAAGTCGCAATTAAGTGTTATAAAGTCAGAATTGCGTGTTATAAAGTCACAATTGTGTTATAAAGTCAGAATTGCGTGTTATAGTCAGAACTGCATGTTATAAAGTTGCAATTGCTTTATAGTCACAATTACGTGTTATAAAGTCAGAATTGTGTGTTATAAAGGCGCAATTTCGTGTTATAGTCAGAATTGTGTCATAAAGTCGCATTTGCATGTTATAAAGTCAGAATTGCGCATTATAATGTCGCAATTGCTTGTTATAGTCAGCAATTGGTATAAAGTCACAATTGCGTGCTATAAACTAGTCAGAATCGTGTGTTATAAAGTCAGAATTATTATAGTCATAATCTTGTGTTATAAAGTCAGAATTGTGTTATAGTCAGAATTGCATGTTATAAAGTCAGAATTGCGTGTTATAAAGTCGCAATTGCTTGTTATAGTCAGAATTGCGGTTTATAAAGTCGTAATTGCATGTTATAAAGTCAGAATTGCATGTTATATAGTCGCAATTGCGTGTTATAAAGTCAGAATTGCGTGTTATAGTCAGAATTGCGTGTTATAAAGTCAGATATATGCTTTTTATGTAAGTAGTCAGAATTTCATCTTACTATCTGGCCATATAAACAGGGATGCGCATAAGTGGTGCACATACAGTAAGTGCGCATGGTAAATAAGTTCAGACCTCTCATTTGCGTACCAACATGGTTGACAGTTGTTAATGCACAATCACCATTTTCGACTAACTGTAACTGTATAAGATTCCATCCATTTGAGCTAAAACGCAAAGCTGTGACATTCACTGACGCACTTCACTCGGCAGTGCTAAAACCAGCAGTGCATATACTTACTTCCTGGCTTGATGATTTTAATTTTGAAAATGTTGAAAATTTTAATAAAAATGAAAAAGATCAATTGAAAATGTAAATATTAGTATTTTTAAGTGTACTATAAAATACTTCTTTTTTTAAAATGAAATTAAGTGTGATATTATCACACTTTATTTATTATTTTGTTGATTATTTTATTAACAAAACAAACTAAATAATAATGCTACTATTAATTATTTCATTTTTTAGAGTTATAGTTAATGGGTCACAGTGTGCAATGTGAGCACCAAACCGAATTTCCAGGTGCTCTCATGAGAACCAGACTGAAAATAACACAGCACTATATTTCAATTTGGGCTTCTGAATAAAATTGAGGTGTTTTTCCCTTCTCTAGTGTGAGCTTCATATACTCACTATACTGTATTATACTATGTGAACAAATATGATACAAAAGTAAAACATAAAACAGATTTAAAACTTTTAGATTTTTTTAAATATATTTTGTCTAAAGGTTCAAAAAACTGTTCCATGTCCTGTTATTATTTATATGTCAGGTTGTACAGGATTAAATTGGGATATAAGCTATTTTAAAATCTAAAGAAAATGACATGTTACTTTTAAGAACGACAGTGTTCCTGAGCTGAGTGTGTGATGTTTTGCCTTCTGTTGCTTGGGGTTTTGTGGAGAGCTTTAATAGTTTATTTGTTGAGGAGAGGAATATTCTGCACAGAAACAGTCAGACGTTTGCTTTACAAACAAAAAATAGAAGACAGTAAAATAAAATTTCAGAGACACTCTCCGGTTTTTCAGATGATGTGGGTAAAAGAGAGCCACCCTGACCAAGGGTTGCATGCACAATAGTCTCCCCAAAGAACCTTAACTTCATTTTTCATAAATGCATGTTGATATTGGTACTCAATATCGATGACCTCATAAAACAGAAACTGAAATGATGCACTCAAAATAAATCTGTCAAACTGAAGAGGTGCATGTGTCACGGACTAGACTGCTTGGACACATATCCATCCAGTGATGGGAATAAATGTGAACGCTGACAAAACATTTTGACAGCCCTTGCCCTCATTAACATTCTCCCCAGTGGAAATATGTAAATCACATTTCATAAGGGGGAGGTATTCATAAAAACACCCTGCAAGCAAAATATTGATGCACAAAGGATGCACACTCATAAGCTAAAATGCACATTCACGTTCACTCTTCTCTTTGTGTGTATAAAGGCCCGTTCACACCAAGAAAAATAAGTAAAGATAACTATAACTATATTAGTGACCATACCAACAGATGGTAACGTTCTGTTCTCTCTATGTTTTTATTGCTCATCAGCTGAAAAAGAATGTTCTGGAAGTGATTCAAATGATATTGTTTCTCTGTGCTGTTATCATTATAGTTGTGGTGTGGACTCTGCTATTCTTTTATATTTAGAACGTTTTTTAGAAATATATCATTATTGTTACAGTTATCTCCCTTGGTGTGTATGGACCTTAAACTGCCCATGAAATCAAAATGGAAGTTTTTTGGCTTTTAGTATGAATATGTTAGCCTTACTGTTATCTATAAGCTAGTGTGCTCAAAAACAATGATACAATTTGCATTTAGAAGATATAAGCATTTAAAAATTACAGTCTCTCACTTCCGCCAGTATGGATCAATGAATTTGATGACATCACTCTGCACTTTAGCTTCTCATCAGATTTTCTGTCCAATCAAATGCTCTCTAGAAAATGAAGTGTCCCGCCCCCTACATTATAAATAGACGCTGAATCTGCGGCTAAAATCGGTCACTTGTTCGCACATCATTTAATTAATTTAATTTAAATTGTTACATTTATATAGCGCTTTTCTAAGCACTCTAAGCCAGGGGTCTCCAAACTCAGTCTTGGAGGGCTACTGTCCTGCAGAGTTTAGCTCCAACCCCAATTAAACACACCTGAACCAGCTAATCAGTGTCTAACTAGGGCCTTGTAAGACATTGATTAGCTGGTTCAGGTGTGTTTAATTGATATATATATATATATATGGGGATGAATAGGAGGCCATGATGGACAGGGGCCAGTGGGCAAATTTGGTCAGGATGCCGGGGTTACAACCCTACTCTTTATCCTCACCCCCTGCTGGCCTCACTAATACCTCAACCAGCAGCAACCTAGTTTTCCCAGTTGGTCTCCCATCCAGGTACTAACCAGGCTCCGCCCTGCTTAGCTTCAGTGGGAAACCAGTCTTGGGCTACAGGGTGATATGGCTAATGGCTGGCATAATGCTGTACTGTATATGAGATAAAGAACAATTAGCCCTTCGCTAAGCCCCACCCTCCTTAGTTACTGACTGCTGCTACGCCTGACAAGCTTTCGCGCCTGGCACGTCTATTACAGTATGTATGCACCGGTGTCAGACATTCCCAAGGAAATAATTAGTCATTTTTGGCGAACAGGTGAAATATCTGAGAGAGCAAGACAAAAGGGACTGCAGTATGCATTCAAGAGATATATCCACAACATATTATGCCAACGATTAGAGAATAATTTGATCACAATTGAAGCTAAAGCCTATAGGTCCCAGCGCAAACAGCAACCGCCTCATACCCTGACCATTCAAATGGGAAACACACAAATTGAGGAACAGCTATGTTCATGCACAGCAGGGTAAGTGAAATTAGAAAATAATCTAATAATTATAAATCAAACAGCTTATCCATAAATCTCGTGGAATAAACACAAGACATTAGCCTGACCACTTTGCAATGATAACATTCTCCCGCTTATATTTTTAGCGCCAGGCTACTGCTCACAGCTTGACGTCGTGGGTTTAATCTATGCCTTGGACCTGGCAAGAGCCAGAGATGCTGAGCTGAGCCATACATCATCAACAACACAAACAAAGTCCTCCTGCACGAGTCTACCACAGCAGTGGCACAAGCCAAGGGGTAACAAAATAAGGGCAGTACCAATATCATCGGTAGTGTCGCTAAAGCCAACGAAAACCGCATGCGGTGACCAATCGACTGTCAGTATGTGAATGGGGCCTCCCACACTGCTTGATCCATGCCCGGCATTTCTCCCCTGGGTTTTAGGTTTGGGGAAGGGAAAAAATTCCACCCCCCCGTCCAAAGTTTTAGGATACCGAGTATCAGATTTGCACAATCCATACGCACAATGCTTAGGCATGTTTCCCTCGATCGAAAGCTTGACAGACCTTCTGAGCCTAGTTACGGTTGCTAAGCCACGATTGATCTGTGGCGGATTTCGGGCGTGGCTTAGCGAAGGGTCAATTCAGATAGTGTAAATATGCTTTCCATTGGGGCGAATTAAGTTTCATGTTAATGAGCCAACGCACAACGAAAACATATCGGACCCTTTCGATTTCTGCACAGAATTGTATATTTTTAAGCGATATGGAGAAGATTAGGAGGAGAAACGGTTAGAGATTAGGAGGAAACTGCGGCTTTACCGAGCATTATATACAAAATGCTATTGGCTATTTTAAAAAAGGGGAGGAACTGATCGATATGTCCCATCCTGTCTTCCTGTTTCAGTGGAAATTCCTTCAACACATTGAACAATGCTGCGTGTTTCAAGGCACCTCAGTGGGCCTTTAACACTAGCGCTCACAAGTTCACAACAATCATTTTAATTTTGCCAAAATATTTTGCACATGCATATTCATGCTGACATTATTGCATAAAACTAAATTTTTTTAATTTTCAGATGAAAATGTAACTGGTAAACTAACTTTCCAATGGAAAAGGAAAACCTGTTGCTTCTGAGTGTTTTAACGCATTGCTATACAGTTAAGGGGCCTTTTACACAACATCATTTTCAAGTAAAAACAGAAAACATTTTATGCGTTTAGGCAGTCTGAAAATGCTTGAAAAAAAAGCAGGTTTCAAACATACACTGTATAAAACAATGGATATAGTGTCCATGACGTCACCCATAGTTTCTGAAGAGCATTTATGAAGCCCAAAGTGGGCAGATCTGGTCGCTGCCAAGGTCCCGGATAACCGAAAATGGGCAAAGAGGCGGGACGTGGGTTGAGACAGACAGCAGACAAATGGCTAGTAGTGACAGCAGCTGCAATCCACCTGTCACTCAAGTGGCCACGCCCTTAATTATGCAGAACTTTGAGGTTTAATATAATTTAAATGGAATTCACCACCATCTGTATAGACCAAAACCACTTTTTGTACCAGGCTGTAAACATGTGTTTTTCTGCTGTAAAAGTTGGACACATTCATCCAGTGATGGAAATAAGTGTGAACGCTGACAAAACGTTTTGACAGCCCGGGCCATCATTAACATTCTCCCCAGTGGAAATATGTAAATCACATTTCATAAAGGGGAGGTATTCATAAAAACACCCTGCAAGCATGCCCTTAATTATGCAGAACTTTAAGGTTTAATACAATTTAAATGGATGAGTTATAAAAAAAAATCACCCCCTCACACTTGTCGTGAATGGCAAAATTAGCTATATAGACCAAAACCACTTTTTGTAACAGGCTGTAAACATATTTTTTTCTGCTGTAAAAGTTGGGTATTTTGGGGGGTCTATGGGATGGACTCCCTTTTGGAGCCGGTCTCTAGCGGTCAGTCGATGAATTGCAGTTTAAGTCACTTCCGTGTTGGATTCAAGAGAGAGACCAGAAGGTTGCCACTTGGTTACAAAGTGCACGTTTTTGAAAACGAATCCGTTATCATCTCCATGTAAAAAAAAAAAAAAAAGTGCATTTGTGAAAACGGTGACCACATGCGCATGCATATTGCGTGTTCAATCTATAGGCACGTAGTGTTTCTTTACAAAGTGGCAACGCCAACTACTGGCCTGGCATGCACACTACAGTGTTTTTAGTCATTTTTGCAGATCCATGTGAATGGGGATCATTTTGACAATGTTGTCTGTATGTGAAAAAAGCAAAGGAAAAACTTTTCTGTTTTTAGTACATTGTTGTTGTACACTAACACCTTGGTGATTGCACCCTTGTTGGCCATAGACTGTAAAACAATGTGGATGTAGTGTCCGTGACGTCACCTATAGGATTCTGAAGAGCAGTTTTGAAGTGTAAAGTAGGGTCGAGCTGGCCGATGCCATCTTGGCAGCGCGTCATGGCGCGTCACTCCCGGATAACTGAAAATGGGCAAAGAGGCGGGACGTGGGTGGAGCTGAGGTGACGCGATGACTAACAGACAGCAGATAAATGGCTATCCACCTGTCACTCAAAGTGGCCACACCCTTAATTATGCAGAACTTTAAGGCTTTATATAATGTAAACGAATGAGTTATAAAAAAAATTTTACATGTTTTTTTCTGCTGTAAAGTTGGGCATTTTAACATGGGGCTCAATTAGATTATGCTCCCTTCTGGAGCCTGTCCCTAGCGGCCAGTCGATGAATTGGAGTTTAAGTCACTTCCGTGTTGGCTTCAAGAGAAACTGGGGGAGGTTGCCGCTTGTTGATTGCTAATGTGGTTGCTTACAGGTTCAAGTTATCATTATACAGTTATCATTCTTGGTGTGAACGGACCTTAACACCTTGCATTAAATCATTGAACAATCATGCCAAAACAATTCTGCCAAACATTTTGCACATGCATATTCATGCTAACATCATTTCATCATAAAATTACATTTTTATGATATTCTGGCTCAAGTACCTACTTGAATGTAAATCTATGGGATCGTTTTGCTTGATAAAAATCATAAGTATGATTGCTTAGAATGGTAATCACGCCTCTCCACAACATGCAGAACAAAAAAATCAGGGGTTGGTTCAAATTGCTAACCCTATGAGAAATAGTAATGTTCCAAACAGCCTATAATGTTTGTTCATTGCACGCCTGCACTGCAGCACTCATTCTCATTCTGAGCACATTAGGGACTCCTAAACGCCAGTATTCAGTACCTATAGACAACAGAGTACAATTATATCCATGCCATTAAAAATTTAAAAAGTTAGGGCTTACACTGAGATTGCACTGTCTCTCTGCGAAGGAATGACTTTGAGGTTTGTACAGTAAGACATCATTAGTATTGCACACACTTCTGTAATGGCCTGATGCTGCTGACACTATCTTCTCCGAACACACAATCTGATTGGAGAATACCACCCACACGCTATACAGCACTCCACACCTATTGGCTGGTTAAGTATAGCGGACAGCTGTGAAATAAAAGTGTCTGAGTGAGTCATGCCATGTCAGATGATGGACTTTCGTCAATTTAAACTTTTTTTTTTTTATCTATAAATGGAATTTAGTCTTAAAGCAAAAGAGCCAAGCAAAAGCTTGAAAACTGGTCCGGAGAATTTTAGCAACAGGACCAAAAAAAGTGTTTCTCAAGGCAAGACCTTCACCCAAATTGCACAGAACTTCAAAAACTGTGTTACTTTCACTCACACAATACACACACATACTAGAGGGGAAAACTTAATCAGCACTCTCTCCCAGGGGTTTCTCTCTCTCTCTCCCTCTCTCTTTCTTTCTTGCCCTATCTTTTTCTTTCTCACCATCATAGACACATACACTCTCCCAAACGCTTGCATGCCCTCTGAAGTTTTCTGATGCAGTTTGTTTCTATGGCAACAGGAGCCCTTGTTTCCCTGCGGTCGACTACTTGGAGTTTTTTTTTTTATGCCTTTAATTATGAATGGAGGGTTTTGATAATCAGAGACAGATACAGACAGATGCAGAATGAATGATTTAAATCTTGTATTCTCGGCTATTTTTCTCCTATTTAAAAACCAACAGAAGGGACAGCAATGGAAAGGCCAGACAAAACTGAAATTATGTTTTTGTGTGTGTGTGTGAGTGTGAAGTATGTTCATTAATAAACATTATGTAACTAACAAGCTAGTTTCCTCACTTGCCCAATTTGTTGGACAAAAAGGATCTATTTGGATTATGTGCCATAGAAGAACTCTTATCATATGTGCCTAAATGAGAAACCAGTTGTAGATTCAATTTAACTTGTAATTGTGCCAAGCAGTAGAAAACTTTGCAGCTTCTTCGCCCTACTTTCAACTTCAGTTCTATAGAATGTATGTTACTACACTGTAAATTGAGAAATAGTGCCATTGTCTTTAAGGAGCTATTTCTACCTGACCTTATCCATAACAATGACTTTTATTTGTGTAACCAAGCGGTCAAGGTTTGGCTGGTTAGCATGGCCTTGTTAGATCGTACTAGATTCTGTAAGCTCTTTTTAATCCACTTAGTGTTTATAAATGTACGCACACTTTTTAAAAAACATTTTTTATTCTTTATTAGACATTTTACATTTTTAACTATTTACAACGAAGCCCAATATCAGCCCAAAATCATAAGATATAGAAATAATACTTAATAAAATTAGAATAGATAAATACATTTAGAAAATAAGTAAATAAATATGACCAAAAAACCTAAAAAAACGACCAAAATAATATATATATTTTATATATATTGAGATGTACTTATCCTTATATATATAAAAGGATACGAAGTACATCTCAAGATTTTAACATTTTTTATAAAATCTTAATATGGTCCAACCAAAATTGTATTGTCCTTCTGGTGGCGCTGTGCACTTTAGCTGTGGTACACTCCAAAAGGGCAATGTCCAGCAAATAGGACATCCAAGCAGACATAGCTGGGGTAGATGGTTCCAACCACAGTTTCAGGATAACCTTTTAACCAATGGGTCTTTTGGATCTTGGTCCTCAGCATATCTGTCAATAAATCCTGGACCGAAGACCAGGCTCAATTTGAGGACAGTCCCAGAACATATGCACATATGTACCAGGACTTGCAAAAAGGATCAGACTTTATGTTTCATTTTATATAGTAAAAAAGGAGTGGCATATGCTTTATAAATTAATTTATAGTGTATCATTTGGTGAGCCGGATTTTTTAGGTCGTTTTTGATGCATTTGGGCGGCATTTTCACAGTAATTTCACTAATATACACTTCTGTTCAAAAGTTTGGGGTCTGTAAGATTTTTTTGTTGGATTAAAGGCAGGGTAGGCGATTTGTTCCAGAATTTTTTGTTGTTATGCTAGGTTGAAAATCTCTACACATCCTGATAGCAATCACTAAGTTAAAGGTGCACAATGTAATTTTTCCGTCCACTAGAGGTCGCCTATTCAAAACAAAGGCGTAGTTTGCTGACACCAATTTTGAGCACAGATTCATGGGAGATGTCGTCTTCACCTCACAGCCGGTGGGGGCAGAAATCATGTTCATGGATGAGATTATTAATGTTACTGTAGTATGAAGCAGAGCAGGGCCGAGCGTTGAGGAGCTGAGGAACCGCTGGAGTGATTGTTAATAAGATGAACACAACACATGCCACAGTCGTCGGCGGCACTTCCGCTTCTCCGGTCATGAGTTTGAGGTAACGCAGCTCTGATTATCATATTAGACACATCTGAGTGTGTTAATGATGTTATGACGTTACTCTGTGCGTTCGCTCGGCGGCTGCTATGACACTTGTTCACACTGCAGTGAGAGTAAAGCATTTCTGCAAAGTAAAACCGGAAACCGAGGGTAACGCAGATATGACGCAATCGACAGGCGACTCCCTCACACGTCCCAGTTACTTGGGTAAAATAGCAATTTTATCACGATTTACAAATAGTTGGAAACATTTGGGATATTGTAAGTACTCAACTGAACAAAATATATAACACTGGCCTAGTGGTTTTTGGATATTTTAATGAAAAAATGTTACAGTGCACTTTTAAATGGTCTAAATGTATTTATATCAGGGGCATGCAGTCCATAAGCTGAGAATGCTCTGCATACCCAAGCCATTCTTGGACACGCTGATTAGTATTATTGACTATAAATTCCCTTGTTTGGGGTGCACCATAAATCTTACATGATAAAATGTTGGAATGTAACTGTTCGTCATTAATTTATTTGCCAAACAAAAGTAATTTTCTTCAAATCTACCAGTTTCGGGTAAGTAGATCCACAACAGCTTTGGCGCCTATGCTCTGTTTTTAAGTATCGTCATTGTCCCGCGTTCTCATTGCTTTGCTGGCATATGGGCGATTTCATGGGCAGAGAAAGCTGTCCACGGTCAAACTTTTTTTTTTTTTAGAAAAACTTCTGTAAGTAGGCCTAATGTAACTATGTCCGAGGTTGTTAATCGATGTGTTTGTTAAAGTCCTTGCATTATTTCAACTTGTCTTTTAAAGAATACTTATATTTGTATTTATTATACTTATATTTATTATAATTATATTTTAGTCATTTTATTTATAATAGGGTACGGATTTTTATTATATCATACTTTTTTAATAAAAAACTGCCATTCAAAAGTTTGGGATTGGTAATATTTGTAAAGTTTTAAAAATAAGTCTCTTCTGCTCACGAAGGCTGCATTTATTTAATAATAATAATAATAATAATAATAATAATAATAATAATAATAATAAAAACAGTAATATTGTGAAATATTATTACAATTTAAATTAACTGTTTTCTGTTTGAATATATTTTAAAATATTATTTATTCCTGTGATGGCAAAGCTGAATTTTCAGCATCATTATTTGAGTCTCCAGTGTCACAGTATTCTTCAGAAATCATTCTAATATGCTGATTTGCTGCTCAAGAAACATTTCTTCTTATTATTATTTATTATCAATGTGAAAACAGTTGTGTTCAATTTCTTTTCAGGATTCTTTGATGAATAGAAAGTTCAAAAGAACAGCATTTATCTGAAATATAAATAATTTGTAACATTATACACTAGGCCTACAGTTCAAAAGTTTGGGGTCAGTAAGATTTTAAAAATAAGAACAATTAATAATACTTATATTCAGCAAGGAAACATTTAATTGATCAAAGGTGATAGTAAAGACGTTACAAAAGATTTTATTTCAAATAATTCTGTTCTTTTCAACAAAAATGTATTACGGTTTCCACAAAAATATTAAGCAGCACAACTGTTTTCAGCATCGGTAAAAATGGAGTAACGATGCAATGATGCTGAAAATTCAGCTTTGCCATCACAGAAACAAAATTTTAATAAAATCACGATATTAGTCGACTGTTTTTAATGTATTTTTAGCCTTGATGAGCATAAAACATTTTCAAAAACATTTCATACGACCACTGAAAGTTCTGCATGAACGAGAGTTATGGAGTGGGACAGAAATATAATTTTCCCAGTAATTATACGGTATTTGTTGAAATGCGGCTATGGCTATAGAAAGCAAATACTGTCAGCTACAGTAATGCCCAGTTATATGGCTGTCAGAAAACATTAAAGCAAACTCGATACAAAGCGCTAATGGTGTCTCCATTGTTAGATGTAACTAAACACTGCAGTAATAGTTTCAGTATTGGTTTATGAGTTTTACTGCGCAAACGCGTATACGGTAATACATCAAAACTTTGTGTCCTTGCCAATCCTTTCCTGAGTTTTCCCAGTTGCGTCTTTGAAAAGCAAACTCTCTCTCAGTCACGAACTCGCTCTCTTTCTCCGTGGCCACAGGGGAAATATCTGCCGCTACACAAAGCCCGCATTTATCTTAATTACATTTACCTGCTCTAACAGTCTAAGAGATGCTCGTGTTCACCCCGTCTGATGTTCTATATTTATCCTCAATCTGACTAACTCGCCATGAATGGTTTTTTAATAGTAATTGATTTTTTTTCTATGCTCAGATGTGGTCTAGTGATGGCTTTACATCCTCTAGAAACTGAGAGTGTTTATAAAGAAGCACTTGTAAGTTTTAATGCAAATGTCTTATGTAAGTGGAGAGAATAAAGCCATAGATAATCTAGAGAAGAGACAATTAGATCATAACAAAGGGCTAGTTCACCCAAAAATGAAAATTAGCCCATGATTTACTCACCCTCAAGTCATTCTATAGATTCTTTAGACGAATAAAATCAGAGTTATATTAAAAATGTCCTGGCTCTTGGGAGTATTATAATGGCAGTGAATTGTTGGGTCATTTTTGAAGTCCATAAAAGTGCATCTATCCACCATATAACTGCTCCACACGGCTCCGGGGGGGTTAATAAAGGCCTTTCTGATGTGAAGCGGCGCGTTTGTGTAAGACAAATATCCATATTTAAAACTTTAAAGAATAAAATAACCAGCGGTCAGCGGTACGCAAGTCAACTTTACAGAGAAAGAGTAACCCCTGACGCGATGTAATACGAGCATCGCAAGCTTTGATGCCTCTCGCGGATAGGGTTGGACAACAAACTCAAGCCTCTCTTCTCTTATAAGCGAAATCCTCCACCATTTCTCTTTAAAAATTCTCGTTTTAGACTCTAATTCATGACTTGTGTTTTGTTTTGCTCTATCCTCTGCGCTTCTGCGCTTGTCAATACCCATTCGTCAAGGGTCAAGGGTTACTCTTTCACCGTAACCTTTTACTCAATACTGCATACCGCTGACCGCCGGAATCTAGTTATTTTATTCTATAGTTTTAAATATGGATATTTTTCTCACACAAATGCATCACTTTGCTTCAGAAGGCCTTTTTTAACCCCCCAGAGACGTGTGGAGCAGTTATATGATGGATAGATGTACTTTCATGGACTTCAAAAATGACCTAACAATCACTGCCATTACAAAGCTTGGAAGAGTCAGGACCTTTTTAATATTACTCAGATTGTATTTGTCTGAAAGAAGAATGTCATATACACCTAGGATGGCTTGAGGGTGAGTATATCATGGGCTAATTTTTATTTTGGGGTGAACTAACCCTTTAAAGGTCCCATGGCATGAAATTTTCATTTTATGAGGTTTTTCAACATTAATATGAGTTCCCCTAGTCTGAATATTGTCCCCAACAAATTTTGATCGGTGTAAACCGAGTTCTGGGTGTCTTTCTCTGCCTTTGAGAAAATGACAGCCCAGACGAGCTGATCTTGAATTTTACTGTTATGACATCATAACAGGAACGGTTACCTCCACCCAGAGAATTTGGCACGCCGATGCGCCATATTTGTTTGTCCTCGAGAGATCATGGCTTGTGAACAAGTGAATGCTGGCAGTTTCTCAGTGTTTGGATGTACAAATGAAAACAGAAGTCTTTTTTCAGTTCCTTCTGATCTGTGATAAGTGATTTCTGATGTGTAGCTAATGATTCAAGTTCACACAGAACTTTATTATTCGTGCTGCGGCTTCTCTCTCTCCCGACACAGAACGGTGTTTTCGTGTGTTTTCTATCTTGTGAGTCAGTGTTTTTGTATGTCCTTGTCGCGTCTATTTGTTCTAAAATGTGCATACAGTCGTGATTTTCTGCTCAACATCGGCAGAGTCACATCTTTAGAGATAAACCTCACGCACGCCAAAGCTCGCAATCCCCACAATAAACTGGATTACATTCAATTACTGCGCTTTTGTCTTTGTTTGCGCTGTGTACTCAATGCGCGTCGCTGACGCTTTTCATATGATAGGAAAATATCTAAAAATAATGCTATAATCAACACTTACTCGTAACTCGTTCATCTCGACAGCTGTAATGGTACATTACATGTTACAAAGTTGGTAGAATAAGGAGGAAGACGGGCTCTGCGTGACTGGGACTCGTGTTTATTCAGAACTCTCAGATACAAGCAAAATAAACTTGCGCTGACAGCGCTCTCACAACTCAGTAGGTACTATATAACTTTGTTAGCAATCGCTCCATCTCTGGTCCATAAGTGATGTCCGGTTCGCGAACGAATCGTTCTTTTGAAACGGTTCTTTTTAGTGAACCGGTCGAACCAGTTTACCAAATCGAACTGAATCGTTCTAAACGGTTTGCGTCTCGAGTCAGCGCTGATCCATCATTTACTAAAGTTACTAAGTTTTTTGACATGAGTGACAGTCCCTCTGACTAGAAATAAACTAATAATCTGAAGTATACTTCAGGTTATTAGTTTATTTCTAGTCAGAGGGACTGTCACTCATGTCAGAAAGTTAGTAACTACAACAGTTACTACAACTAGTAACTACAACAGTTCACTGAACTGAGACGTGCTGAGAGAACTGATGAGAAGTGACATCCGTCTCTCTGGCACAGCCTTGTGCCTCGTAGACCTCGTTAAACCATGCCCCTCCCTCCGCTCATTTCAAATGCAAAGATGTCAGCCAATCACAACAGTGGGCATTTTTACCGAAGTCTCACAGCAGACACGCCCCTTGAAACAGGGCATTCAGCCAGAGGGCAAACATCAGTATAGAAAAAATGCCTTTTATTTCTAAATTATGACATTTTATGATGTAAAAATCATACTAACAATATAAGTACACCTCAGAATACATTATAAAATAAAATAAAAAAACCATGCCATGGGACCTTTAAGTATTAAACCTGTTTAGCAGTTCTAATGTTGCGTGAATGTTACAATTTTATTCTCTGTGATATTTTAATTTCAAAATACTGAGAGCAAAAACTGAAAATGTATTGTTTTAATGACAGATGTAAGACAACATTGTTGACTAAAGAATTGACCTATCGCTAAGCCCCTCCCCTCGAACGCAGATGAGCCAATAGCAGTTGAGTATCAGTTGCACTGGGACCGGAACTCGGACATCTTTAGGTGTCAGCGCCATAGAGATGCATTGGAAAATCTGAAGCTCTCATCGGTTTGATGGTGTTTATGCTACAAAAATGCTAAAACATAGTGCCTGAGGTACTGTAACACTGATTCCAGGTATCCTGAGAGGATTTTCTGTTTGTCATACTCTCGTTAAGTTACGATTAAAATCCCTGCTAACATACAAACCGAAATAACTAACTGTTCTCACGTCATGTACACTCTAGGTCAAAAACACGAAGGTCTACATTTCAGTGCCTCTCCATATTAAACTGCTTATATGTAAATTAATTTCATTTTAGATATGTTTACGGTCTACATTATCTGTCCTACTAAGGAGGACTCCTATTTTGATGGGTATTATAGTCTCCGGGTAACGAAAGGAAGAGCTCGCACGCAGTTTATCGGAGTTGTTTTGCAGATACAAAGTTTACCGGTTATTAACTGCACCCTCGAAAGGGTTTACTGTTAGTTGTTTGAGTGTTTATGTGTAATTTGCTGTGTATGTTAATGGTAATGCAACGGAGAGAGATAGTTTGTGAATGAGACGTTAATGCGCACTTCTAATGCTTTGTTTGTTCAGCTCTTACGATAATTTTTTGGAGTGAATAACGATGCAATAAACTTGATAAACCATCAGTTAAGTTTGGCCATCATTCGGACTGGATATACGCTACAATCTGTGTCCAAAAACATCTTGGGATAGTTTTCACACTGACAGCTGTACATTGTAAGATATAGCAACTCCGTTTGTTTGTCCGAGTTAGCAACAGGGGTGCGGGGCTTACCGATTGGTCAATTGATCCCACACTTTTCACACTGTCCTTAAAGGGATAGTTCACCCAAAAAAATTCTGTCATAATTTACTCAAGTTGTTCCTGTATGAATTTCTTTATTCTGATGAACACAAAATAAGATTTGAATAGTATGGGTAACCAAACAGTTGATGGAACCCATTGACTTCCATAGTATGGAGGAAAAAAAATACTATGAAGTCAATGGGGCCCATCAACTGTTTGGTTACTGACATTCTTCAAAATATCTTTTGTGTTCAGCAGAAGAGAGAAACTCATACAGGTTTGCAACAACTTGAGGGTGAGTAAATGATGACAGAATTTTTTTTGGGGTGAACTATCCCTTTAACCCAGTGTTATCGTTGTTCTAAACCCTGATTTTAAATGGTAAGTTCACCCAAAAATGAAAATTTTGTCATCATATACTCACCCTCATGTTGTTTATAACCTGTATGAGTTTATTTTTTCTGTTGAACACAAAAGACGATATTTTAAAGAATGTTGGTAACCAGACAGTTGACGGCACCCATTGACTACCATAGTATTTTTCCTTACTATGGTAGTCAATGGTTGCTCTATCTGCTTTGTTACAAACATTATTCTAAATATCTTCTTTTGTGTTCAGCAGAACAAAGAAACTCATACAGGTTTGGAACAACTTGGGGGTGAGTAAATTATGACAAAATCTTCATTTTTGGCTGAACTAACCCTTTAATCTTTAATTATAGAGAAATGTTTCTCATATAATTTAGAAGCGTGGTTAACACTACTTTTTACCCAGGGTTATGAAATCCTGTTTCAGAGCAGGTTAGCTCCACTTTTGTGATGTTAACCCCACATTGCAGTGCCTAATGTGTGCAGTGTAAAATGATGCAGTGTTAGAATGTTACAGCTAGATGCTTAGCAACCGAAAACCAATTATGGGAGAGCGGGGCACAACCTAACGCTTTTTGACTTTCTCAGTTTGTGTAAATCCACTTGGGGTTCAGAGTATTTATTTTTTCCCACATTAATTTCACACATGTCTAGTACAATTATGTGGTTTTGTTTCATTGATACAGTGTATACTTTTTTATTGATTTCCCCCGAAAGAATGGAAGTGAAATGTGACAACATGCCTAGGTGGGGCACATTTTAACATAATGGCAGTGAATTGTTGGGTCATTTTTGAAGTGCATCTATCCATCATATAACTGCTCCCCGGGGGGTTAATAAAGGCATTCTGAAGTGAAGTGGTGCGTTTGTGTAAGAAAAATATCCATATTTAAAACTTTATAGCCTCTCACGGATAGTGCTGGGCAACAAACTCAAGCACCTCTTCTCTTATATCGAAATCCTCCGCCATTTCTCTTTAAAAATTCTCGTTTTAGACTCTAATTCATGACCGGTATTTTGTTTTGCTATATCCTCTTGCGCTTCTGCGTAAATACGCATGCGTCAAGGGTTCAGGGGTCAAGGGTTACTCACTGAAGCTAAGCAGGGCTGAGCCTGGTCAGTACCTGGATGGGAGACCAACTGGGAAAACTAGGTAGCTGCTGGTAGAGGTGTTAGTGAGACCAGCAGGGGGTGCTCGCCCTGTGGTCTGTGTGGGTCCTAACGCCCCAGTATAGTGATGGGAACACTATACTGTAACAAGCACCGTCCTTCGGATGAGACGTTAAACCGAGGTCCTGACTCTCTGTGGTCATTAAAAATCCCAGGATGTCCTTCGACAAAGAGTAGGGGTGTAACCCCGGCATCCTGGCCGATATTGCCCATTGGCCCCTGTCCATCATGGCCTCCTAATCATCCCCATATACGATTGGCTTCATCACTCTGTCTCCTCTCCACCAATCAGCTGGTGTGTGGTGAGCGTTCTGGTGCAATATGGCTGCCGTCGCATCATCCAGGTGGATGCTGCACATTGGTGGTGGGTGAGGAGATTCCCCCATTCTATGTAAAGCGCTTTGAGTGCCTAGAAAAGCGCTATATAAATGTAACAAATTAATTCATTAATTCATTACTCTTTCACTGTAACTTTTTACTCTTTCACTTGTGTACTACTGACTGCTGGAAGCTAGTTATTTTAGTCTATAAAGTTTTAAATATGGATATTTTTCTTACACAAACGCGCCACTTCGCTTCAGAAGGCCTTTATTAACCCCCCCCCCCCCCGGAGCCGTGTGGAGCAGTTATATTATGGATAGATGCACTTTTATGGACTTCAAAAAGGACTCAATTCACTGCCATTATAAAGCTTGAAAGAGCCAGGACATTTAACTCTATAATATAACTAACCCTTTGATATTTAATGGTCTTCTGGGGCAGATACCAGCTTCACAAATAGTGCCACAGATTGTCAGCTGGACTGAGATCACAGCTTTGAGTAAACCATTGTAACACATTCATTCATTCATTCAAACGTTTTGTTCTTGGGCCACTCTGATGCTAATTTGGCTTTGTGTTTTTGATGATTATCACGATAGAAAAACTTTCACATGAATCTTCTTTTGCAGTAGTTATTTATATTTTGCACCATCTTTTCTTCTTTCTACTTCAACAGGATGTCCTGATGAAAAGCATGATGCAACCACCGCCAATAAAGGCTGTAGATAGTTTACACTCTCATCCAGTTTCATGCAGTGTAGCACCTACTTGAAAAGGGAAAACTGAAAATCTCCACAACTTTTTGTCTCAGTAACAAAATGATGACAACAATGTTCTTAATGTTTCATCCTTAGATCAAATCTTGCAAAAATCATATTTGCATATTTTTGGTATATGAAGCATCTTTCTAAAGCTGACTGGTTCTTGTAACTGAACAGCCTTTCCTCTTTATACTGTTTCTGGAATAAGGCCATATTTGCATAAACCACCCATACAGCAGAACTCTTGATAATGGTTAGCAGTTTAATCTACCTTTGTTCTCAAGTTACTGAACTTTGTATCTCTTTCAAATTACTGTTGCCCTCAGGTTTTCTTGTGTTTGGAGGTTAAATGTAGTCTATGCTTCTTGTTAATTGAACCAATAGTCCTCAACGGAAAATCCAAACACTTGGATGTAGTTTTGTACACTTTAACATTATTACTTTTTTAAAATGTCCTAATTTCCACAACTGTTCTTTAGATCCAAACAGATAAAAATGCATTTTTATTATATAGGTCAGTGGAGAGCTGTCAGGAAGGTGGAGGGAGGAAGAGAGAAAGAGAGAATGGGATCAGGACATGTCCCATGCCAGACCGGGTCTCCCTGAGCTGCACTTTTTATGTATGTCGTGAGCAACGGATTCTGTGCCACAGCTGCAACCAGATGTCATTTTATAATTCATTTTACATAATTCAAGTTGTCAGCAAGATTTGAATTTGTGACTTAAACTGTCGCACTTAAGGTAGGAAGTATTCCACTGAGCCCCATCTGCTAAAATCTGAAAACCGCCACTGATTTTGGAGGTTGTTTCCCAAAAATGTGCTAGTTATTTTGTTTAGAGAATTTTTTGTTCATTTTTAAACTTTTAGGTTGGGGAATTTTGTCAACTTCACAGTTTTATCATAAAACAAATAAGTTCAGTTATAACATTATTTTTATATTCATTTTAATTTGAGTTTCAGATCGTAAAATTCTCACATACTCATTGAATTTAGTTTTTAATGAAACAATTTGTTCGGAAGGGTCTGAATACTATCTTTTCTATGGATGTCAGAGTTTTCTCATCCAAACATGTTCCACTTAAAACATTACATCACTTATTTTTCTATTGGTTATTAATATTCAGAATGAATCCTGCTGTCATTTGCCAGAATAAGACATTGGAGAGAAATAAGACTCAAGAGACTATGCTCTCTGAGCATGATTAGTCATTACCACACACATTTTTTAATTAGCCAGCGCCGGAGGCTAAGGCACACCTTCCCGACCTCATGCTGTGAAACATACAAAAAAAGGAAGAAAAAAGTAAATGAATGAGGTCACCGAAGGTTCATTTTCAAGAGGTAAATTAAAATCATAAAGTTATTCAGATTTTCATTAAGTCATTTGCTACAAAGACTGAGAGAAATCTTAGAAGATATGACTTGTTTAGGGCAAAAAGAAGACAAAAGGTCATTGCACCTGTTTGGTTGTGAGTAATATGGGTGTGATACTATATGTGAAACTTTTTTTCTCAGACTGAATATACTAAAAATCCAATACAGACAATGACTTGAATTTTTTTAATGATGTTTTCAGTTTCTAAATTATAATTCTTTTTGATAATATTTGTGAGGCTTAGAGTAAAAACTGTCCGGAGATTGTTATAATGGTTAAATCTAATTAAAAGGCTTACAATCTAGAAAAAATTACATTTAAAAAAAATATATCCCATAATCCTTTATTATTAATTCCTATGAAATGTTTTGTCAGTTATACACTATATTGCCAAAAGTATTGGGACACCCCTCCAAATCATTTGGGGGCAACAGCAACTCAGCCATGAAGTGGTAGGCCACGTAAAATCACAGAGCGGGGTCAGCGCATGCTGAGGTGCACAGTGCGCAGCGGTCGCCAACTTTCTGCAGAGTCAATAGCTACAGACCTCCAAACTTTGTGTGGCCTTCAGATGAGCTCAAGAACAGTGCGTAGAGAGCTACATGGAATGGGTTTTCATGGCTGAGCAGCTGCATCCAAGCCTTACATCACCAAGTGCAATGCAAAGCGTCGGATGCAGTGGTGTAAAGCACGCCGCCACTGGACTCTAGAGCAGTGGAGATGTGTTCTCTGAAGTGGCGAAACACGCTTCTCTGTCTGGCAATCTGATGGACGAGTCTGGGTTTGCCGGTTGCCAGGAGAACGGTGCTTGCCTGACTGCATTGTGCCAAGTGCAAAATTTGGTGGAGGGGGAATTATGGTGTGGGGTTGTTTTTCATGGTTTTTGGCTTGCCCCTTAGTTCCACTGAAAGGATGCCAAGATATTTTGGACAATTTCATGCTCCCAACTTTGTGGGAACAATTTGTGGATGGCCACTTCCTGTTCCAACATGACTGCACACCAGTGCACAAAGCAAGGCCCATAAAGACATGGATGAGCGAGTTTGGTGTGGAGGACTTGACTGGCCTCAACCCGATAGAACACCTTTGGGATAAATTAGAGCGGAGACTGCGAGCCAGGCCTTCTCGTCCAACATCAGTGCCTGACCTCACAAATGCGCTTCTAGAAGAATGGTCAAACATTCCCAAAAACACACTCCTAAACCTTGTGGAAAGCCTTCCCAGAAGAGTTGAAGCTGTTATAGCTGCAAAGGGTGGGCCAACTCCATAATAAACTCTACGGATTAAGAATGGGATGCCATTAAAGTTAATGTGCAAGTAATTTTTAAGATGGGTACACTCATGTGTAAAGAAAATATGGTTTTATGGTTGCACATTTTCTGTACTTTTTTGTTGTTGTTGAAAAAAATCATTCTATATTTTATATTTATTTAATTGATTTATATAGTTTTCCGAATGTATCAAAACAACATGAATACATAACATGTTTTAAATGAGATATTGTTAATAATTTCTCTCAACTTCCCCGACATCACAAATAGCAATCCCAAAAACGGCCTTGAAAAGAGCCTTCAGGCTCCCAGATCTCTGCCATGAGAACAAGAAAAAGCTTCCCGTAAAGGCTCTGAGGCAGTAAACCTTCGACCAATTAGAGTACACCATTGATGCTGGTCTCCCATACATGCCAATGTGAAAATTGCTATTAGTCACAGTCCTAGTTTGTGTGCTTTTTGTGTGATATAATCTCAGCACTCACAGCCCCATCTTTACTCTACTAAATTGAAGTGTTCAAGGGAAACAAAACACTGATGACGGAGCGCTAGTGGGGGAAGTTTGCTGAGTGCTTCTGTCTTATCTGTGCTTACCAGGCCATGGTGTTAATGTGCGGGTTGTGGCAGATATTGCAACTTCCTGCTGATCTGTCTTCAGGTTTCATAATTTTCTTTTATAATGACTGCAGCTAGATTGGTGGCAGGACAGCTGGTCTGAGACCATCCCAGCTTGTGCCAAAAGCAACACTGCAGCCTTTCTTTTAATTTTTCCTGTTTACCTCAGCAAACTTGCAACCTGCTAATATTTGGCCATAACTTATACTTGAACTCATAAAACACCTTTATTGAAGCTCCTGTGCTTAATACTTTGTTCAATTTGCAATACAACGCAAACATTTAAGCTAATGAGCAATTTTACGATAGAAAACTGCTTCTCAGAGTAGCCTGAGTTAGAGGAGCTGTATAAAGTCAGAGAAGTCAAGGAAGATGCCCAGACTTGACTTCTCTTGAGACGTAAAGCATTCAGGTGTATCCAATTTTCTAAGCTGGTCCACACAACTGGGTTCTTTTTCCTCTTATAATCTCTTTAAAGTTGCAGTAAGGCTGCTGTGTAATGACTGGCTGGTCAAATTAAGTCTATTTCATTAGCATTTGTACATTTACATCTAGATATTTAATGGTGTTGCTCTGCTATATCTACAGTAAGTTGTGTACTCTATTTGAAGGTGTCTTTGTTACAGTGTAATTATACATTTAAGTACTGAGTAATATTAAGCAAAAACATGTACTTACTATAGTATTAGGGGTTGGTTTGGTTTAGAGTTAGTTGCATTTTTATTATGCATAATTTATAGTTATTACTATAGTAACTACAGTAACATATGTAACAATGACACTGTAAAAAAAGTGTTACCAATTTTTTTATTTCTCTTCTGCTTGTGGAAAACAAGCTGCACGATTTGAGATCTCATTTATGTCCGTAGCATAATTGGTGGACGAGTTATGTGAGCAATGTAAGCAATATCCAGTAGTAAAAACACTTCCTGTCACGATGATGAATTTTGTACTGATAATAAATTGTCATACAATTAATCACGTTATGTTTTGTTCATGTCACTCACAGTGTAAGCCTATTTTTTATTTGGAATCATATAAATTTATAACATTTATAATAAGCCCATGTGATTTTGAAAAGTAATAATATCTCTATAAATAGTTGTTTATGATATAATATAACTGCAATATAATTTCCCTTATTTTGATGGCAAAGTGTGATAGAAATTTAAACCGCACAATTATTGCGGCTGTCTCAAATAATTGAGATTATATCAAATAATCCCGATCAGACAGTTAATAAATAATTATGACAGGCCTAGCAAGCACCAATTACATTTAGCAAACACTTTCCCAAATAACTATAAAGCTCACAAGTCTCATTAAAGGGATAGTTCACCAAAAATTGTTAATTGTCATCATTTAAGGGCCATTCACAGACTTGAATATGATTCTAATAATTGTTCTAATTCTATGAGAATAGGAAAGTCCACAAAAATAACAAACAATATTGTTGGAATCACTTTCAGATTTTTTTTCCCCCAGCTAATAAACAATAAAAAGCAGATCATAATTCACCTGATTTCAAAGAGCTTGTTCATATAAAGTGAGAGATGACATTATCGTTCGTTGATGTGGACTCTAATATAGTTAGCGTCATTTTGAGCCCGATCACACGAAAATGCGAATATATAATACGAGTGTGCAATGTCGTGGAATGTATACACCAAAATCAATTTTTCGCGTGCATATGATACGCACTTTATGGCATATATTATACGCACGAACACCCCCGCCACTAACATCCTACCCAAGAGCGTGTCATATACACGCCATAAAGTGCTTATCATATGCACACGAAAAACTGCGTACCATATGCATGCCAAAACTAATTTTGGCATATACATTCCACAACATTGCACACTACTGATACGCATTCTCATGTGATCGTGTTGACATTATTGTTCTTGGTGTGAACAGGCTTTTATTCACCCTCGTGTCCAGTGTTGGGGGTAACGCATGACAAGTAACTCAAGTTACGTAATCAGATTACTTTTTTCAAGTAACTAGTAATGCATTACTTTTAAATTTACAACAAAATATCTTTTTTAGTAACGCAAGATACTTGTTTGTTTTCCCATTTATTTACTGACAGCTCCCCTGTCCCCATGTTGGGTGAAATTGTAATTGAGTAAATACAGACGCGTTGTGTGTCAGTGTGTGTGAACATGGCGGTTATTGTAGTTCTATTGTGGCTATTGTAGACTAAATGTGAGCGTGCATTTACTAATCTCTTTTGCACAAAAAAAAAAAAAATTCAGTATTCATTAAAATGAATAAATACTACTCAGAAAGAATCAGAAAAAAAAACGACTGAATAGGTCGTTTTTCAAGAACCTTATTACGACCTTTATTTATGTTTTTAAGTCATGCGCCCTCTAGCTGGCGTAAAAATAATGACAGTGTCGTGTTACGTCTGTCATCATTAAATGACGTGTTACCAATCAAAATGCGTATTCTTTAAATTGCAATGTGTGGACTTTTTATCACTATGTGTCATATTTCCATTTAGCAAAAATATTTTTTTATTAACAACTAAACCCACCCCACCCCTAAACCTACCCAGTGATTTATAGTGCATATACACTTTATGAGCACATGTGTTATCCTGGGATCGAACCCACGATTGCATGATCACATGATTACATTAAGTTGTATTTAGCGATGCTCTATCAATTGAGCTACGCAAAACCCGAAATATGACGCAAATAAAAGGAAACAAAGCATTAAAATGAAAGTGTCCTGTTGTCGATAGGGGCGCAACTTTAGTAAACGCTGCTATGGGTCGTATTTCAGGGAAGTCACAAACGATAAAGGGTGTATTGGTTGGAGGACATGTTGGAAAGAATACTACGCAAACCTCCAATAATTAAATATGTTAAATAAAACAAATATTTTATGCATTTAATCTCACTTTATTGACCAATGTACTTGCTGCTGACCTTCAATGGTTCAGCATAAGCAGAAATTATTTTAGATTTTTTGTTGTTATTGGTGAAGTGTGTGTTCTTCTCCAGCATCCTATTCTTCTGCAATCAAGAATGGCAGCACAGCTCAAAGGTTTGTTTGAGCGGCGCCCTCTATTGTACATGCGTGAATTTGCATTTCCTTCAGCTTTATTATTACTTGCCCAAAAATAAAACTTTTTTGTTATAAAAAAAAACAAGCCCAGCCCAGGTGATAAAAAGTAACGCAAAAGTAACGCAATGTATTACTTTTCTTAAAAAGTAACTAAGTAACACAATTAGTTACTTTTTAAGGGAGTAACAAAATAATGCATTACTTTTCAAAGTAACTTTCCACAACACATGTCATTCCAAACCTTGGGCCTATTGCACAAAACTAGGATAAGGGATTAAGCCGGGATATCTTGATGATCTTGTCATCTGTATGCAAAATTTAGTACACCGCTGTCGTGTAAACTTATCCTGAAGGCACACTCACACCAAGAACAATTACGAAAGATAACTGTATTATCGGATAAATTGAGCCAGGATCACCAAGATATCCTGGCTTAATCCCTTATCCTAGTTTTGTGCAATAGGCCCCTGGACTTTCAATTCACAGACAAAAATAAAAACACAATTTCAAAATATCATACATGTTCGGAACAACATGAGGGTGAGTGAATGATGACAGACAGTTTTCAATTTGGGGCGAGCTATCCCTTTAATGACAATTACCAGGACAAGTAGCTAAAATAAACAATGCTATTCTAGGCCTCTAACCCTGAGAAACAGCAATTGCAAAGTCCTAATCATGCGAGACTGAAAGACTAAAGTGAGCAGGCCATTGGCAACACTTTAATTCAATAACAGTGTCTTTAATTGAATTCATGACAGAATTTCCGGAGGTTAAAAACAAGTGGAGTGGCAGCATTGTGGATGCGCTTCAGGGGATGTGTGGTAGATGTTGGTAGGCTGGGCTAAAAGGTTCTATGCCTTAGGTTATTAAAAACCCAAAGGCGAAGAATAGATCTCCACTAATGACAGGATTAAGAATAAAAGCCATTCATCTTACGCAGATTTGCCCCACTGCATTTCGGCAGTCTGCGCTAACTGCACTACTTTTAATTGGCCAAGGCTGCGCCGAAAGATCCTCAATTAGACACTCAGTGGCAGATCTCCTGGGTTAAAGAACTGGTGCAGAACAAAAACAGGCTTAAGACTTGCGGAAGCAAGAACAAAGAGAGGAAATGGCAAAAGAACCTGAAAGCTCCAGCCTTGACACGTACACACACTTTCATCATTAAAAGAAGAACTCAGTAAAAGAGTCTTCTTGACATCGGAGCTGAGCGCATGTGGATTTCCACTAGCTTCTGCGAAAACCTTGGGGGTCCGACTGACAGGTTTGTCAGATTAATGGATGACTTTCTGACTCTCCATCTTCGCTGTATGTTATCCGCTATGACTTTCAAAAGACCCTCACCGATAGCGGTGGAGACACATCATTGTTAGCATGTGAATTAGGACCTCAAGGTGAAGGAAGAGGATGGACTGCATCCAATACCGCGACAACCTTAATGAGATCATGCTTCATCATTGACTTCACAGCTGACATGAACCACATGGTCCTAGTAGCACACATAAATGGTGCATAGTCCTGCAGAGTATCAAACATTATGAGCAGCCAAAAGACAAAACACTGAGAATGGAACGGTATAAGATGACTCTTAATGTGTGCTCATGCTGTGACGATTTAAAACTACACCATTTGTATGCAGTTTGCCCCTACTGGAGGATACTGGAACTACATCATGCTGGCCAGTGTTGGGGGTAACGCATTACAAGTAACTTGAGTTACGTAATAATACTACTTTTTCCAAGTAACTAGTAAAGTAACGCATTGCTTTTCAAATTTACAACAAAATATCTGAGTTACTTTTTCACATTAATTTGACTGACAGCTCTCCTGCCCCCAAGTTGAGAAAAATAAGTGCAGAGGCGTTGTGTGGAAACATGATGGTTATTGTAGTTCCAGATTAAATGTAAGCATTTATTTATCTCACTTGCACAATAAAGATTCTGTACTCCTCAAAATGAATAAAATCAGTCAAATGCAAAATCAGAGTACTATGCAAACCTCCAATAATTAAATGTTAAATAAAACAACTATTTTTATGCATAATCTACCTTTATATTTAATTTACCAATGTCTTGCTGCTGACCTTTGATGATGAAAATAACTAGATTTTTTGTTTTTATTGGTAAAACTTTTGTCTCCTACATCCTATTCTACCATTATCCAGAATGGCAGCACAGCAGAGCTGCGCCCTCTACTGTTCATGCGTGAATTTGCATTTTTACCTCAGCCTGGGGCTTATTATTTCAATTTTGGTCTTTACCGTTGCACAAAAATATAACTTTTTTGTTATAAACAAAAACAAAAACAAGCCCATCCCAGGTGACAAAAAGTAACACAAAAGTAACGTAACGCATTACTTTTCTTAAAAAGTAACTTAGTAACTCAATTAGTTACTTTTTAAGGGAGTAACACAATATTGTAATGCATTACTTTTCAAGGTAACTTTCCCCAACGCTGATGCTGGCATAAAGCATGCATTCAACAGTAATTTTACAGAAAAAAAAAAAAAAAATTAACAATTGCTAGGACCAATTTCTCAATACTGAAGTTACTTTTTCAATACTCTTCACACAGTGAGAACAACAGTAGTCTTTGTGGGCTAAACTGTGGTTCATTTATCATTGCTTTGACACTTTTTTTTTTTTATAGGACACATTTCTCAATACTTAGGTCACTTAAAAGTCATGAGTTGAGAAATTAAATTTCCCTTGATTTTTTGACCTGTAAGAGGTCATTGTACTATAAAAATATCCTGTAAGTTTCAAAACTCAAAACTTCCACGTTAGTCCAAAAACAGCTTTTATTGAAATCAAGCTGCCCAAAACGACTCGTTTTGGATTTTGTCACATTATGACGTAATAGTGCGACAAATGACTGCCTCTATAGAAGAAAATCAACGCCTGCTTCTACATCATTGCCTCTTTAGTCATGACATATAGTAGTAAATTAGCCTGACAAGCTAGACCCACATAGAGATGTTGGGTCTGGGAACACACCATTGGCAGGGTTCAATCCGAGGGGCGGAATAAACGGTTGTCTTTCAAATTCCTTCTGCACGCAATAGGATAGCGCTACAACCAACCCTAACAACAAAGAAGGTGAAGCGGAGCTAGTTGATAGATTAAACTTTTGCCATATCCGGTCTGCAAAACTCCGAACACATCTTCCTTTTTTAAGAACTTCAGTGCCGTTCTCTGTTCTTTCCTCAAAGAAAAGCTTAACTCCAAGTCTTCCAGAGTCGCGGCCAAAGCCGATTCGAAAGACCGCTGTTCGCCAGCTTCTCAGTTTACAAGTAGTACACGGAACCACCGCAACTCTGCCGTCATTATGTTAAGCCCGCCCACCGACTCTAAATTACCCCTATTATGGCATTTGAAAGGTTCCTATTTTGGTTTTCGGAGTCCCCAGCAACAGGTTTACATGCATGCCAGGTCAAAAAAATCTTTCATTGTCTTATAATATGCATTTATTTTTACTTTATTTGCTCAACGACTCCCAAAGGATTCGCTCAATGATGAATTTTTCCGAACCCCTCCTTTGCGTGATGCTAATCTGGGGTGATTGGTCAGATGACCCAGACAGTTGTGATTGGTATACTGCGTGCAGCGCATTACTGGATTACGACTTGTCAAGTATTGAACATTTCAAGTGTTGAATTGCCTTACCAAATCGAGCCGGAGTCCGATGAGGAAACGTCCAGAGTTGCTGATGAACCAGAAAGTCAATCGTAAACACGACTGGAGCAGGACCTTTCTCAACGGTAAGTGCCAATGTAGTTTATGGCACTTCAGGCCGATTGAACATGCAGAATCGGAGTAAGAATGTCTGATAAGTGACATGCTGTAATCTGATTAATCTTGCTGACTGTTTGGTTACCAGCATTCTTCAAAATATCTCATTTTGTGTTCCACAAAGAAAGTCATACATGTTGGAATGTTGGAAAAACATGAGGGTGAGTTAATTATGACGGAAATTTCTTTTTTTTGGGTGAACTATCCTCCACACTAAAGTTGAAAAAAACTCTTAGACTTTTAAAAACACTCAATGATTAATTGAGATATTAAACCCAAATAATTTTTAAATGATTTAATTAAAAAAAAGTGGTTAAAGCTGCACTATGTAAATTTTCCGTCCACTAGAGGTCGTCTATTCAAAACAAAGACGTAGTTTGATGACGCCAAGTTTGAGCACAGAATATTGGGACATGTGGTCTTCACCTCACAGCCGGTGGAAAAGAATCGGGATAGGACTCGGGCAGAAATCATGTTCATGGATGCGATTATTACAATACTGTAGTATGAAGCAGAAGCAGGAGCAATTGTTAATAAGTTAATAAGAAGAGCGCAACACAAGCCTTGCGAGCAGCGGGGCCTTTATTATGGCATAGTCGCCGGCTGGACTTTTATTATGCCACAGTCGCCGGCACCATTTCCACTTTTCCGGCCATGAATATGAGGTAACGCAGCTCTGTTTATCATATTAGATACATTTGAGTGTGTTGAAAATTATATTATGACGTTACTCTGTGCGTTCGCTCGGCTGCTGCTATGACACTTGTTGGACACTGCAGTGAGAGTAAAAAAAAATTACTTGCAGGACTCCCTCACACGTCCCGGTTACTTGGTTAAAATAGTCATTTTCACACGATTTACAATTCATGAGTTCACACTTACAAATAAGTCAGATAGAATGAATGGTATGCGTATTTGGCGTGCTGTCCGAGGAGAGGGCTCAGAGCTCGGTATTTGGCCCGAACCCAGAATACTCCCCCCGTATGTCTGGTTTAGGAAGTAACCAGGTGAGTGTGAGGAAGATGGGGTGGTGGAGGGATGCTGCAAAACTTGTTGAGAAACATTGTTAAGTTGACTGGGTATTTATATGATCCTCCACTTGTGCTGATTGGGTAGACATGTTGATTACCGATTGCTGACAGCTGGTTGGAATGACATGATGATTAGATAGATCATTTGAACGTGCTCCTCCCGAACTTTGTTACTGAAACATCATATAGTTGGGAACATTTGGAATATTGTAAGTACTCAACTGAACAAAATATATAACACTGGCCTAGTGGGTTTTGGATATTTTACTGATTTTTTTTTACATAGTACACCTTTAATTATTGCTTTTTATTATTATACATTATTAAATTTGTGTTTAAAATAAAAATGATTAAATATCATGGGGAAAACGTGCCTCTTCCTTAATTTGTGCAAAACTCCAAAAAAACAAAAAACGTTTCCGTTTACAGTTGATCTACAGGTTCTTTTATTCTTGTTCACACAAATTTTGATCACAGGTTGAATGAGCTTTTAGCGTCACTCACTGGACATTTCACTTTTTGTGAAATATGCAAGAAGCAACTTTGCAGAAATGTAGCCACAGCAGGCATGTTTTTTCCAATAATCCTGGATTGACTTTTGTAGTGTTTTAGTTTTTACAGAACTATTTTGAACCTCGGCGACAATGGCTGTCTTCCTCTAATCGTTGAGAAATATTTCAATCCCTATAGTTTCTTTCCAGGTATTATAATTCTAACATCTGATGTTGGCACTTTGGACAGAGAACATTTCTCTTCTTTCGTTCTCTTTTTGTACCCTTTTCATGCTCCCGTTTGAGCAAGATCCTAACAAAGCCAATCTGTTTTTAAAAATCCGATCTTTTTTCTTTGAAAACCACATAATTTCTCTTTGACAAGCAAAGGGTACTTAACAAGTCATGTCTCTTAAATGATAAAATAAATTATAACACAGCTTTTTTCACTTACAGCTAATTTGCATGCATAAAAATGTCTAAAATATTCATAACTATGTAAGTAGGTCAAAAGGTGGACACAGTATTAATCGCCTTCCCCAAGATTGCGTCCTCGTCTGTGTGGCGTGAGTGGGGTAGACCACCGTTCGGTGTTGATTTGTTGTGCATTAATCCAAGGAAATGTCAGGAGATATTGACCCAATACATAGTGAGACATAAAGGGTCATAATGTCACAGATGTACAATGAATACACCACAGCTGTTCATATCCTTGAAAGTGCGACAGGCTGGGTCAATGCCCAAATGCCTGGAGATTGACGTGAGAGGTTTGATTTCTGTTATCAGTATGTATGATAAGTGAGGGCCACGCTGACGCTGAGCAATAACTTCTTGATTACATAGCGCGTCTGTCATCACAATCCGAAAGTGACTCTAACAAGCTCAGCAGCGAGCAGGGGAATACACTCTTTTATGAGCTCAGAGCCTAGCGAGATGCAAGGTGCCGTTTGATGTGCGGAGCCGGTAATGAGCGCGTGTCCAGTGTCACACACCACGACGTCGATCAAAGTCAAGGCAACCATAGCAACACTACATCTTCGATAGCACGCCGCCTTGCCTTTTTAAAGGCTCTAATCACATTTAGAGAGGATAAGAGTTTAATGATGCTGCAGGTGGCACTGTTGAGACTGAATATTTGGCATCCCACCTGACACATGTCCTAAATAGGCGTGATGCGACAAGTTTCCAGTGACAGGCAATTTTTCTGTCCACGGTGAATGCAAAAATGCTGCGTGATGTGACACTGTTGACAAGAATATCGGCTATTTGAGTTATGAGAAGTGGGATTTCACAGCCCAGTTTCAAGGCTGGAAATTCCATGTCCATTTTTACAATTCCAAACATACAAATTACAAATGATTAATCTCCAAATAATTTCTTAAAGGGACAGTTAACCTGGAATGGAAAGTGCCGCTCTCATTTAGGCCTAGTCCACACGGGTATTTGTATAAACTGAATTTTTATAAAAATCCTCAATTTAAAAAAAAATAGCTTCCACAAAAATGTTCACCCTGGCAGGAGCCTAAGGCCCTGTCCACACGAACATGGGTATTTTCAAAACCGCATCTTTTTCTATCCACACCTTTTTCGTCCACACACAATTGCAGTATCCGGTCACTGAAACAGAACTTTTTTGAAAACTCCTGCCAGGGTGAACATTTTTAGAAACTCCGGTTGCAGTGGTGTCATGTGGACAGTGGCCCTGTCCCAAATGGCACACTTCATGTGCACTTTCAGTCTTGTGGACTTACAATGGCTGCTGCGTGCGCGTGTCCGTTAAGTCCATTCATTTTAGGTCTCAGAAGGGTGCTCGCAACGCCCCCTTTGAGGTCGATATGCACCCTCGATGCGCACTTCTGCAGAGCCCGCACTTCTCCTCTATACGGTAATTTCTCTACTGTACGATGTCGCATGGTTGTGACGCAATCGTTAGCCTATTTTTACAAAAACGGCTTCTACGGGGTGATAGTTTAAGATACAAGGTAATGGAGCATTTTATACATTGTCGTGTTTCTTTAGAAATCGACAAATGGAGTCTTTAAACGCCTCAGATGTAAAGTTATTCGCTGTCAAAGTGACGCCAAAATGAATGGGAGTCAATGGAATGCTAACAGCAGGTGATGGCTTGGTTAGCAATGGCTGCCCCTATGGAAGGTATGCTTTCCGGGTGCTGGATTACCCCCTTGTTTGGGATACCCCCTGAGATTTTGGCTGGTTGCGGAACCAGAACCGGCGATACAATTTTTCCAGGCTTCTGATTGGCCAACATGGCTTTACGGTTAGGGTTATATTGCCACCTTTTGGTTTGGCATGCTCTTGACAGTTGCTTCATAGCGTGTTTTGCGTTTTCATGTGGATGCAGGTTTTTTTTTTTTTTTAAATGGAGGGTGTTTATAAAAATACCCGTGTACATGAAAATTAACATATTTCTCTCTTTTCACTGGCGTTATCAATCTCACTCTATTTTTTTCCTCTTTTTGAAAGTTGTGAAATCACTTCTGTGGCGTTTTTCTTTTGCTATGTGAGCAAATGGGCACACACAAAAATATTTAATGTATTCTCTCATTCACAGCTATAATATTTAACCCAACTATGACGACTTCCGCTCTGAGAAACCCGGAAATGTGAAAAGGGTCTGTAGGGTGAATTCAGGGTGATTGGGACACTTTTTACAATGGCAAAAAGTGTCCCAATCACCCTGAAATCCCCCTATGTATAGCTCAAATTGAGTAAAGAGCGTTTTTTTACAACTTACTTTTTACGACTAACTTTTCTTCCAAGCAATATCCTTTTTATTCCTGTTTCTATAAAGTATGACGATGTCGTACAGCTCCAGGTATCCACATATGATTTGGTCCTCAATGTTGTCACTACTAGAGCAAGCTCCTGATTGGTTAACGCGGCACGAATATCAACCAAAGTTCCGATTTTTCAACTCGCACGAATCACGCGTCAAACGCTCAATTCTCGCTGTCATTCGCGTGAATCGCACCGCAGAATGTCTATTCGCGTCTTTGCATTGACTTAACATGAAAATCACTCGCGCGAAACGCTTCATTCACGTCTGGTGTGAACCCACCATTATAATTTTTTTAATAAATAATAATAATATAGAATTAAACTCAGTTTATAAAAAATACCCGTGTACATGTGGACTAGGCCTTAGGCTACTCACCTTCGGAGAAGATATTTTGGTAACACTTTACAATAAAGTTTCATTTGTTAACATTATTTAACTATATTAGTTAAGACGACTAACAATGAACAATACTTCTACAGCATTTATTAAGCTTATGTAATTTCAACATATACTTATAGCTTACATTTTTTAAATCCAAAGGTGGATTTGTTAACAATTGTTAAAGTCCCCCTGTAGTCATCATTTTATCCCTTAAAACTCATCTTTGATCACCAAAATGACATATTTAAATGTTTTTTTCCTGTGAAAAAAAATGATTCATGCCTACAGATTGAATGTTACTAAATCCTTGCTTCATGTCCTATATGCAGATTCATGAATATGCAAATGAGCCCCACCCCCACTCACTCACCCCAGCTCAGAGACCCACTCGCTCAACTTTTACTCAAGCCACTGTAGTAAACGCTGCACAAAGGTATCGCTCTTTACAACGTCGGACACATAACGGTAATTAATACGATAAGCCTTTTGCTTGGACCATGTTATCAAACAGCTAATAATGTGTTGGTAATGTTACACAAACCATGTTCCCGCTCGCCATCTCAATCTGCCTTCTAACAATCAGCATCCTTAGAAACACTTTGAACATCATAGAACATCAGTGGAGAAAGGCATATAGTTCATCATAACATCGTAATATACATCATATACATAATTCACCTTTAGCAATATACGATTTTAAACCGCGTTTTTGAAACAGTCTTTGGTTCACTGCAGTTTTAAGGAGAAAATACTCAGCAATGGTGTTGACATGAATTTGCACGTTTGTCTGAAAGCATATTAAAAACACCACATAGACATATAAACAACGTTTAAAAGGTCTTTGGTGCACTATAAACTAACATGAACAATTTGATTTTTACTATATTTTAATGATGGTCATTGTTAGTTATTGTTATCTAATGCGTTAATACTAACAAATCAGACCTTATTGTAAAGTGCTACCGATATAGCTATGTTTGCATCCACCCAAATAATCCATTAGTACTCAGATTGATGGCTCAATCGGATGGAAAAGCATCGTCAATCAATCCAATTGAGCTCAATCTAAATTAAACTTCGATCGGAATGAGAGGGGTGGTGTTAGACCTCATATAATCTGATCGATAGGGGAAAAAACTAAGCATGTAAACGCTTTAATATGACTATGACTTCTCAATCACATTCAAAAATCCCTTGAGCACATGCGTAGTGCTGAGAGCTATTTTATAAAAGAGGTCTGTTTACATTCACGCCTTACGTATACGATATTATAGCGATGGCTTTCTCCAGTTCAGTTGAAAGGTAATGCACTGAAAACCAGCCTTCTGCAAAATATCTTCTTTTGTGTTCCACAGAAGAAAGAAGTGCATATGAGTTAGAACGACTTGAGGGAGGGTAAATGATGAGTTTCGTTTTTTTGGGTTACAAAATACGTCTCTGCTTTAGACCAAAGTGGCCAAGTCATGCGACGACATACAAACACACCTAATCATCATTATGCTGCAAGCTCGAACTGTCTGAGAGCTAAACTGACTAAGCCTTGCATTTTGCTGGTCTTCTGGCCATCAAAGAGAACTCGTATTGTCAGACACTCAGACTACCAGTTTAAGCCCTTCTCCCAAAAATCAGCTCTCATGAATGCAAGTAGGGCAGCCTTCTGAATTTGATGAGAGTGGGCAAGAAAAGTGCTATAAAGTGCATGAGGGAGAGAGTGTCTTCACTTAGAGACAGGAACTTTGATCTCTGCGAGCTTCCCACATTGATGCATTACATATGGGCATTACATTTCATTGCATCCATTATGCTGATCTATTGAAATTAATTGGATTGTTGGAATATTTGAAACATGCTGGATATCTGCTTTTGGACAATAAATGTGAATAGATCATAAATGTGAAAAAAATAACAAAATAAATAAGTAGGCTAAAGGTACTATCCTAGCAGCCAGGAATGCAAACAAATTTATAACTCAGATATTTGTCACAGAATGATTTTTTTTTTGTTGCATAAACAACAAAATCTTTGTATGTTGTTACGATGAGCAGCATGACTTCATGAAATAGATAAGTGGACAGAAGCTGTGATCTGGATATTATCCATATTTGTTAATTCATCTATGGCTTACGAACTCAACATGTATAGCTCATTAAAATTAATCGAATTAGGCCAAATAGGGTTCCTTTTTTATGATCTCCATGACTTGCCACAGGAAAATGAATCACAAAACAAAGAGTCTTTGCACGGTCTCAATTCAAAACATATTTTTAAATACATACACTGCATGAAAAAAGGTGTATCCGGACCAGGATACTCCTGTATACACTGCTGAAATTCGGAAGAATCCAGGAGTATACTGGCCGGATAGGTCAAATTCCATGGATCCGTATATGTCCGTATTCATCCGAAATGGTACCAAATCGGATGTATGTTGTGGCCGTATACTCCCATGCTACAGCCATTTGTTGCCATGGCAAATAATCCCATCAAGTTTTTCCCAGGAGACATTTTCACACCTCTAAACAGCTTTGCCTTCCATCCCCTATTGGTCCTTCATCTCAAACTGGATTGGTTGTTTTTTTTTAAACCACTCCCAAAACCCAGACTGCTATTGGAGGACAGGGCGCATTGAAAACCCAGTCAAGTGACTTTATTGGTTACTTCTAAGGCTAAGGGTGGGCTAGGTTTTGTAGCATAGGGACTTGATTGGTTATAGGCCAGCTATGCAGATTTTGCTCATTAATATATAATATATATATATATATATATATATATATATATATATTTATAAAAAATAATCCCCTCTCCCTCCCAAAAGAAAAATACACACAAAACAATTTGAGAAAGTCTGAAATATTTATTAAAAAGGTATAAAAAAAAAAAAAACATTCTTAACAGCATTATAAATGAACATTAAAACAATGGTGAAACAAAAACAAGTGAACTAAATGTATTTAAAAGGGATGAAAATGTAAAGGAACAAATGTAAAAATATAAACAGTCCAAAGAACATAAATATACGTTAAAATGAATTGGTAAAGAAACAAAAAGGGAAAAAAAATGAACAAAATGCATTTAAAAGATAGAGATGTAAAGGAATAAAATACACAGTGAACATAAAAAGGAAAAGAATAAATATACAACTTAAACAATATAAAATGAGAACAATAAATTTATAAGACAAAAAAAGTGTATATAAAATATATTAAAATACATATAAATATTCCAAGTAAACAATATAACCAAATAAAAAGAACAAAGAGCATTATAAACATACATTAAAATTAATGGGGGAAAAGATAAGTGAACAAAATGTTTCTAAAGGAAGGCGACGTAAAAGGAACAATAGAAAACGTGGAGATCAAAAGCAACATGGACATCTAAAAAGGAACAAACATACAAAGTATACAATATAAAACGAGACAAAGAAATCTATAAATTAAAAAGTGTATATAAAATATATGTAAATACTCTATATATGGGAACCAATAAAAGTATAAGTATATAAACATAGGAATAAAGAAAATATAAAATGGAACAATTGAATATTAAAATTATAATTATAAAATAATTGTGACCAACTCTAACACAATGTTGTTTGAGTTTTGAACATTTTTTCAAACTGCCGTGATGGGCTGGTGATGTGACACGTAGTGTGGGTCAGTCTAGTCTGGTTTGTAGTAGCTAGCCTAACCATCCACACTGGCCTTCCATCAACAACAGCAGCATCTTCATCAGACATCAGGTCTATAGTTGCGGTCTTCCACAGGTTCTGTGTTGGTTTGTGCAACCCTGGACCTGGTCTCCAGCAACTGCAAAACATGACAGTAAATTAACCACTAAAACTCAGAGAGGAGTATAGTAAAATTCTGGGGGGGAAAAGCTTAACCGGTTTCTTAACTTACCTGTCTCTTTCTCTGACGGTTCTGTGTGATGTTCTTCATAGTGTTTCTTTTCTGGGCCTTTTCAGACTGAGCCAAAGAATACTTCCTCAGCAAAGTCTCACAAAATAAAATACATCTTGCGACCTGCCAAATAATACATTAATAATATATAGTTAATGCCAATAAAAGTAAAACAATTCAATTAAAATGTATTTGTATAGCGCTTTTCACAATACATATTCAGGGTTTTTCCTGGGTCAAAAATGGTCTTCGGTGGTGGCTGACAGACATGGTCATCTATACACACACATACGCACGGTAAAAAAAAATACCCTACCCACTTGATCTGCAAGCGCAATACTGACAATAAATTTGAAATAAATTCAAAAAAAGTTTGTAACTTTTGCTTATTTTGATACCTTGATGTTTGTTTTTGTTCCTCATTTTTACACTATTTACTGATAATTGTTTTGGTATATAATCATATCAATATTAAAAAAAATAGTATTAAAAAAATGAACAAATAGCCTAATTTTCTGCCATATACAATTTTCTGCCATATACAATCAGCTAGCTAACAACAAATTTGTTCTGGGTTCACCTCACTCCAGTCTAAACTAAATGATTTTAGGCTATTTATTTTACTACACATTGTCCACATAAATAAGCTGAAAGACTGTTGATAATTAAAAATAATTCTTACTATCCACTCTTGCTAAAGTGGGTAAGCACACTTGTGTTCTCATTTCAGGTGTTGTTCTGAGTAAATTATTAAACTAATTCGTTAGTTCAGTGTTGGACAGATCAGTTCTAACCAGTCGTTAAAATGATTCGGTTCAAAGGAGTCATAATGTGGCGAATCGGACATTAGCAGACGCGTTGTGTGTGAATCCCGTCTGTTAGAACATCGCGAAAGATTTGTCAACACACAGAAAACACTTCATAACCGGATAGGATTTGTTTCCTGTTTATTGAAAGTATGCTTTATGTCAGCTGGTCAGAGAATCAGTCAATGTTTTTTGAGCGCATTTCACACCCAGCGGTAATTAAAGGAAGACGTCTGATAGCGCCACGTCTGATAGCGTCACGTGCAACATGGATTCGGCCTTCCGACCTTTTGATTTTGATTAACGTAAAATGTGAAACATTAGAAAGCTAAGAATGCTTATTTTGAAGACAGAGAGAGTGCGAGCGAGGGATGAGCTCACTGGTCATTCTCTCTGTCACTCAGTTAACGCAAGCGCAGCAGTTATCTGTTCTACATCACTCATAAATCACAATAACTCAACAAATAAGGCTTTGGCGGGACAAAAATTTGTTTTGGCGGCCGGCAAAAAATTTTCAATGTAGAAAAAACCCTGATATTGTTTCAAAGCAACTTCACAGAAAACGCATGCGTCTACATTACAGAAAAAAACAGAGAACATTAAAATAATGACAACATTTTTAAGATTACCTTTTACACATTCAGGGTCAACATCTGTAAAAGTTCTTCAGGATCATGGATCCAAAACTTCTGGATCATGAGGGGGGAAGAAACATGCACACACACAAATGAATATTAATTTGTTTGATAAAACATTAATATTAATTATCAACTTACGGACATGGACTTGCAAAACATACTCACCAGGCCCATACAAAAACTTTACAGTAGATCCAAAATCCTGGTTTGCCTATAATTCTTCCAAGGATGGTGTTTTCCTGTCCTCTCTGCTGAATGAGTACATGATCTCAGATTACTCATTCCAAAGCTCTGTTACATTTTATGACAAGCTTGATCTTAAAACTAGCTGACAGTAGGGATGGGCATTATGACCATATAATTATACATACATGAGAAATTTTATTTTACAATAACGATATCACAATATATATATATATTTTGATGGATATTTTATTAAAATGCTACAGAATAATACTGCTTTAAAAGTCTTCACTGTATGATATTCAATTAATTAATATCACTTGATTCTAAAAGAAGCAGAAGGTCTTCTCTATTCTTTTGTTTTATTAAAATTATGACAAAGCTGCAGCCCCTTTAAGAACTGATGCACATAATGACGCATCCGGGTTTCCCCACGTTAACTTGAACTGTTTAACTTACTTAAGACATAACTGACTGTTTAAATCAAGTGAATACCTCACATGACAAGGTTTCTGAGATAATTGTGTGCATTTTACAGAAAGATAATTGATTTCGGGATCGCCTGCTGTCTGAGAGAGGCTTATTTTAACACATGCATGTCCCGTTCATTATTCTACATTCATGCATGTTTCCTTGTCAAAATGTCAAAAAGTTTTAGTACAGTCAGTGCTGCGTTATATACGCTATATTCCCATTCCGCGATATAAAACGGTAATGTTAACGTTTACAGCAAAATCACTAACAATAGTCAGTATCATCAGATCGCCATAACACCCAGCCCTAGCTTAACAGTATTACAACAAAACACAGAAACAGAATATGTAAGTTAATCACGATTAGCATATGACTTTAATGCACTAACGTTATATCTTGATAAGCAGTAGAAAAAATATAAAGGGGTTTACGTTACCTTCTGCCGTCTGCTGTCCGCCATTGAAACCTTAGTCTGTTCGTATTCATGTTTTTTCGTTCTCAGTCGACATCCCACAATCAAAATTCGTCCAAAATAAGATTTTAACAGGTTTAAAATGATCCATGCAATGCCATTAATGGACAGAAGAAGCCGTCCTGTTGAAGATTAGACGCCGCGATCGCGTCGCGTCCCCGCGAGCCACGAGCAACGACAACGGGTGTATAATTCAAACGGAAGGCGCGCACTGCCATTGGCCAGATTTCTGGATGACGTTCAGATTGACCAATCACGCTCAAAAGAACACGGAAAGACAGCAAATAGCCTGGCAAATATAGAAAAAAAAACTTGTTTTAAACAACAGTTAGAAAATGTGTATATTTATTTTTATTTGCTGTTATATTTAATTAATTGGTCAAATGGTGTTTTGTGGTGTGGGCAGAGGCTTGAAAGTTTCAACCTGGAGAGCAGTGCAGATTTGTACTCTTTAAAAACAATTATTGTTTGATATTTAGTTTGCTATATATTTTGTTATATTTGTATCCAGAATTGAATGTAAAACCAGTTTGAATGTAAAAATACACCTTCACTGTAAAACAGAAAATTAAAGTAAAATATCTTAATTTAAATAAGGAAAAATCTGTAAACTAATAGTGTTTTCTCTAAAACGTTTAATGTAAATTTCTGTGAAGTTTTTTAACTTTATTTGACTTAAGATATTTGACTTATTTTACGGTTTTTGTTTTGCAGCTGTAGCTGCTGTTTTTTTTAAGGTTTTTATTCTTACAGTGTAAATATAAAACTAATAAGATTTACTTTAAAAAGACAAAGAATAATGTTAAATTGTTAGTATGGACATACACATAAACCTTTTATATAATGAGCTAAATATTGTATTACAGTTGTTAATTTACAGATATTGTTTGTAATTTTGCATGAATTTGTTATTTATGAAAACAGAAAAATAATACAGTGATGTTCCTGTATAAAAAAATTAGAATTACTGTAATTTGTCATTAATGATATAATCCTTAAAATAACAGTCAAGTTGTTTATTTAGATATTGTTTGTAATTTTACATTGTTTTAAACATAATTCAAAATTACAAGAAAATACTGTAAAAAACTGACGTTTTTTTCTGTAAAATTAGGATTATTTTTATTGGTTGCCTTATTTTTATTGGTAACCTTATTGGTTGCACCTACATCTATTGTGAGTGGTGGATTTCAAACCTCAAAATGCCCCTCTTTTGCAGCGTGTTAAAGTTAAGAATCTTGGAGTGACACTTTTTGTTAATAGTTGCAGAGCTGAAAGATCTGCTTGTGTTTCTGTGTTTCTTGAGCAAGTGAATCCCTGCTCTTTTTTATTCCATATTTTTATTTTGAGCATATCAGTTTTTGGTGTTTTTAAAACAAACTTTTTCATTTTCCACATTTCATCTCCTTTTTATTTAATTCTATTATTGCCTACAATTTGTAAAACTTTGCAAAAATTGTTTGGGGATAGTCTAAAATGTTTGGTTAATTATCCTTTGTTAATTCCATTACATTTCTTTGTTTATTTCATTACATATTCAGATTTTTTTGTGAACGTATATGTTCAGACAGGGTTTTTATTTTGTACTGTTTTTATAAAAAATATTTGATTTAGAGACTCTTTTCATGCAGTGGTTTTAAGGCCCTGACACACCATTCTGATGGTTTGGCTCAGACCCAGGCAACGTGAACCAACCCCACAGTCGGCTTTAGTCATTGCTAGTTCAGTTTAGTGTTTCAGGGCCTTAAGAATTATTTTTTCTGTGTAAAAAGCTTGTTTGCTGTAGCCTACAGTAGACCAGAGATAATTCTCAATCCTGAAGTGCTCCCCTGCCCCCCTCCTTCTGAGAACAGCCAGCACAAGTGTCAGTCATTAACATATGAAAGGTCTTCTTCACACCTAACAGTCTTCAGTCCTAGCACACCCAGCAGTGTTTCAGCTGTATATGTCCGTGAAATTTCACGGATTCCTGTATACGTCCGCATACGTGAGGTTTCCGGGTTTTTCTGGAAATATACTGTTCCGTGTTACTCTGATCCGCTTTTTCCCACATACATCCGGTAAACATCAAATTACACTGGAGTATACCATGCCCGGATAGTGCCGGATTTCAGTGTTTTCATGCAGTGATACCTAAAGCGACTTTGGAATTTCATGGCAGTTTTAAGATTGTAAAGATAACTTACCTTCATTCAAAACACCGGGTCAGCTATAAAATATTTTTTTCTTTTCTTTTTCTTTTACAAAGTGAGTTACGATAAGCCAGTTCCATTCAGTAGCAGAATCATGGGCAGACTCGACACCGAGCTCTGTCCAGCGTTCTGAAAAGCTTTGCTGTGTATCGATTTCACTCTTCTGAGAGCTTGCGTCATTGCGTTCTTAAAGAACGTTCACATAAGAGTGGTTGCGTTCCGTCTGCGCTAGTGTGCGAATTATACAATGGCATTAACGAAGAACTAAACTTATAGAATGTCTTATTGGGGTTCATTTTTTTGAGGTCACTGACTCAAAAACTAGCTTTTTTACGTTTAAACGGTTTTTGGGATATACTGTAGGCCTACATGTGCTGTGTTAATCTTGAGGTAAAGTGATACATTTTAGCCTAAATTTTACCGATGTATAAGCTACGTCAAATAGCCTATTGGCTCTAAAGGAACGTCGTACTGTTGCTATAGGTACAGCCTATATGCGAACGCAAATTCTGTTCGCAAGCCTCCATTTTCGGCAAGTGAAAATGCTACAATTTTGGTATTTGAAAAGTTGTTTGATAAGATTATTGAAAATTGTATTATGTTATATATAGTCTGCAATTAAACTAGTGTATTTAGGCTATTCTGTAAGACCCTTCAACAATTAGTTTTGATTGACAGCCCTGAGGAGGGAGGTTAAAGCCTCGATTAGATCCCCCAAACCCATAATTCGCAACAAGGTCTGCGTCAGACGAATCTTTGGCCGTCTCGTCTCTCTGCCATGCGCCATGAGCGTTGCGTCTTATGACGGCGTTGTCAAAGTTAAAAACAGTTAAAACTTCAAAACACCTGGGATCCGTTCCATTTCGTTGCACTCCGTCTTGCTGTGAACGCAAAAACGCGAACTGTCTGAACGGCCCCTTTAGTGAACAACAGCTTTTACTTTTTTCCCCCCTCGTTTTATTTTGTGTGTCCTACATTTGTCGCTTGCTTAAAATCTCATTTGTATCGCACGAGACAGCGCTGTATCGATATAGGCTCGGTGGTCTCACTTGGATCGGAAGCAGTCGCAAAGGAGTAGCCCAACTCTGAATACTAATTTTCCTCATGCCCTTCGGTATAAGGCGGCCTTGGTACAGGTAGATAGCCGAAATGTTTCCCACAGAACAGGGAATAACAGACCCTCACGAGCTTCCTATGACCGGTGCGCCGAATCCAATGAAGCAGATGTGGAATCAATGAGTGAATATCAATAGCCTACAAAATACCACTGCGCTATTGACACATAGAGTTGACTAGACTAAAGAGAATGTTAATCGCCTCGCATTTAACTTGAAGCCTTACCTTTTAAGATGACAAGCCTCCTGTCAAGGTTTTATGATGAGAGTGTGTTGGTCTGTTGATCTCATTCACTTCAGAACTGCAAAATCCAGCACTGCGGACGCGTCCGGGCATCAAGCAGCAAATGCCCGCTGCTGGAACAAGCCACTGCGGCAGCTACAAATCTCCCGGTCCGAATGAGCACACGGTGATTAATTCGGGTCTAAAGCGTGATGGAGAGTTCGTATTTTTTCCACATTCATCCCGTGTTTATCCCGCTCTGAGCCAGAGTGTCTATACTTCTCACCACCAAGCGGTGGACTGAGCAGAAACCAGTCAGATGCTGTCACACACACACATACATACACGGAGTTGTGTGTGTGTGTGGAGGTGGGGGTGATTGACATGTTGTTATTATTCCCATTTGTTAGGGAATTCGATTATTGTGGCATCATTTGCGTATTGCATATATTATTAATGTATATAATAATATACATTGTTTTTCTTATTAAGGAATTCTTAACCCAAATCATTTTTCATCTTGTTCACCATATTTACACTGTTCATGGTTTAATATGCAAAGTGTTTTATTAAATTATATTATATTATATAGAAGTAAATATGTCAACTACATGCCGCTTGAGCGATTTCAGTACCTCAACTTTTTGACAGAGAGGTTCACAACTGTTCACAACAATATTTTGTCATCTTATTGCCCCCTTGAAAGTTTGTTGAGACTCCCTAGTGGGTCCTGGCCCCGTGGTTGAGAACTGGTTTAGGATCAGTATCAAACCTTATCGCTAGTGAAATGTGGTAATAATTGTAAAGTATATATACAGTATATACAGTGAGGAAAATATGTATTTGAACACCCTGCTATTTTGCAAGTTCTCCCACTTAGAAATCATGAAGGGTCTGAAATTGTCATCGTAGGTGCATGTCCACTGTGAGAGACATAATGTAAAAAAAAAAAAAAATCCAGAAATCACAATGTATGATTTTTTAACTATTTATTTGTATGATACAGCTGCAAATAAGTATTTGAACACCTGTCTATCAGCTAGAATTCTGACCCTCAAAGACCAGTTAGTCTGCCTTTAAAATGTCCACCTCCACTCCATTTATTATCCTAAATTAGATGCACCTGTTTGAGGTCGTTAGCTGCATAAAGACACCTGTCCACCCCATACAATCAGTAAGAATCCAACTACTAACATGGCCAAGACCAAAGAGCTGTCCAAAGACACTAGAGACAAAATTGTACACCTCCACAAGGCTGGAAAGGGCTACGGGGAAATTGCCAAGCAGCTTGGTGAAAAAAGGTCCACTGTTGGAGCAATCATTAGAAAATGGAAGAAGCTAAACATTACTGTCAATCTCCCTCGGACTGGGGCTCCATGCAAGATCTCACCTCGTGGGGTCTCAATGATCCTAAGAAAGGTGAGAAATCAGCCCAGAACTACACGGGAGGAGCTGGTCAATGACCTGAAAAGAGCTGGGACCACCGTTTCCAAGGTTACTGTTGGTAATACACTAAGACGTCATGGTTTGAAATCATGCATGGCACGGAAGATTCCCCTGCTTAAACCAGCACATGTCCAGGCCCGTCTTAAGTTTGCCAATGACCATTTGGATGATCCAGAGGAGTCATGGGAGAAAGTAATGTGGTCAGATGAGACCAAAATAGAACTTTTTTGTCATAATTCCACTAAACGTGTTTGGAGGAAGAAGAATGATGAGTACCATCCCAAGAACACCATCTGTGAAGCATGGGGGTGGTAGCATCATGCTTTGGGGGTGTTTTTCTGCACATGGGACAGGGCGACTGCACTGTATTAAGGAGAGGATGACCGGGGCCATGTATTGCGAGATTTTGGGGAACAACACCCTTCCCTCAGTTAGAGCATTGAAGATGGGTCGAGGCTGCGTTTTCCAACATGACAATGACCCGAAGCACACAGCCAGGATAACCAAGGAGTGGCTCTGTAAGAAGCATATCAAGGTTCTGGCATGGCCTAGCCAGTCTCCAGACCTAAACCCAATAGAGAATCTTTGGAGGGAGCTCAAACTCTGTGTTTCTCAGCGACAGGCCAGAAACCTGACTGATCTAGAGAAGATCTGTGTGGAGGAGTGGGCCAAAATCCCTCCTGCAGTGTGTGCAAACCTGGTAAAAAAACTACAGGAAACGTTTGACCTCTATAATTGCAAACAAGGCTATTAACATTGATTTTCTCAGGTGTTCAAATACTTATTTCATTATTTCAGTATCATACAAATAAATAGTTGGATTTAGTTGGATAGAACTAGATGTTTTTTTTTTTTTAGATTATGTCTCTCACAGTGGACATGCACCTATGATGACAATTTCAGACCCCTCCATGATTTCTAAGTGGGAGAACTTGCAAAATAGCAGGGTGTTCAAATACTTATTTTCCTCACTGTATGTATATATATATATATATATATATATATATATATATATATATATATATATATATATATATATATATATATATATATATATATATATATATATATATATATATATATATATATATATATATATATATATATATATATATATATATATATGTGTGTGTGTGTGTGTCCATGAGGAAAACGGCTTATAAATCCTACTATGTGATGTTTTTTGAAAATGTAAAAATGCAGAACATTTTCTGTGATGGGTATAAGGTAGGGTTAATGAAAGGGGATGAATATATATTACACTCTTGGAAAAAAAGGTTCCAAAAGGTGTTTTTTTTCTGTGATTTTAAAGAAGAACCTTCCAGTGAACAGGTTTTTAAAGAACTATTTTTTAGTGTGAAGAACATTTCAAAGATCTATGGTGATATAGTGGAAACCCTTTTCCACCATAAAAAAGTGCAAAAAAAAAAGTTTCCATGGATGTTAAAGGTTCTTCGTGGAACCATTCAATTCACTTGAAATCCCTGATGTGTCCAAGTTGCACCATTGGATGTTTCACAAACCATTGTGTTGTTTCATCTGTACACATTATTTAGAGAAAAGGGTTGTTGTTTGTAATCTTTTTCCTTATCCAAATATCTATCATTCAAAATGTATTTTGTCTATATTTTGCCTGTTTTACTTGGATACACCACAAAAGATTTGAAAAGGGTTGCGAACATTGACTTTTGCTGCATCCTTCAGATGCTGAAACAGTCTGTGACTGTACAAAGTGCATTAATATTTTAAAGACTATTGTTTTATGATTTGCTGTCTGTTGCAAAACAACTCACCAAACCATGGCGTCACACTGTTTCTCACTGCACTGACAGCAGTTTATATCCAGCATCACAACAGCTTTTGCAAATTACGTGAGAAATGCTTCTTAACTCAAGTAGCCTTTACTGAGGGTAAGAAAAAAGGAGAAAAAAAATGAAAAGGACAAAAAAACAAACAAACATGCTCTATGGAGTAATGAATAGTGACATTGGACACCACTTAAGTGATGAACTGCCCTTTGTAACACAGTTTTATTGTCTTGTTATTGTCACGCTGAGACGTTCCCCATAGCGTCTTGTTCAGATGCAGTGCAACTGTGAGTTCTCATTTGAAAGGGAACTATACATCAATTTCATACTTATTCAGAGAAATAAGTATTCACAGTGACAGCTAACACCTCAGAAACAACAGCAGGAAAAGTGGCGTTAGTGAGCCTGGTGCTAAATGTTTCAGTTCAGGCAGGTTTAGAGTATCAGAATGTGAGACAGAGAACATCACTTGAATGTAACTTTTTGCTGCATTACAATCTTTAGTACGGCACTTCACTTCTAGCCAAGGCTCATAAAATTTTTAGCAAACCAATAAAAGATGGATTCCTGGAGTTTTACAGAGCCTTCTCATTGTAATCTGGAAAATGTTTTAAGCTATTTTTATATACCTTTTGTCCCCAAGGGCATCAGTTTTTCACATTTATGTGCGATTGTAGATCAAGTTCGGTGCAGACGGCAACCAGTCCTCACTATCAAATAATTACTTTGAAAGGTCACAAAAGGAGACAGGAGTTTCAAATGTGGCTTTTGGCTATAAGAGAATGTCCCAAAATGTGTACTTTTGGCTCATGTTCAAACATCGTTTGAATTATAGACTTAAACTCACGACTGCTTACCTATTAAACAAACACATTCATTCATCAAAATGAGTGATGACTCCCTCTTGGATCTCATTCAGTCAGGAACACAAAGTCCTTAAAACGTGTTCAGTTCAAAATGGCGAAGCTGATAGTTTATCAATTCAAGTTATAAATGTCTACTTCTGAAGAACAACTGGAGAAATGTATAAACCTAGAGCAACCTTGTGCATGTTTCTCAATTCCCTCACCCAAAAACACAGGCCAATCACAAGAGGTGATGTTTGCAGTGTTCCAAAAATATCATTTCCCTGTACAACCTCCTCTACATGAAAACAATAATCATGTTCAAGATCCCTGGGACTTTTAGAACTTGTTTCTCTTTGTAGACTATATCTCCAGAAGAGACGAACTGTCACCATGGGGTAATACATATTTTTAAAAGATACCAACCAAAGCTCATTAGATGATGAAAATAATAGTAAAAAATGTGTCTAAAGTGAGCTAAAACAGCCCCAAGTTTCTAGTATAAATGGCTTGGGTCCCTCCTTCATTATAAATCTATCGGATTTTGTCTGTTTGCTTGTTTGTTTTTGAAAAAAATACATCCAAACATATATTTTTTTATGTTCTGCAGAGGAAATGAATGCATACAGCCGGTTAATAAAATATAAATATACACAACCATCAGGCATAACATTATGACTACTGACAGGTGAAGTGAATAACACTGATGATCTCTTCAATACGGCACCTGTTAGTGGATGGGATATATTAGGCAGCAAGTGAACATTTTGTCCTCAAAGTTGATATGTCAGAAGCAGGAAAATTGGGCAAGCATATGGATTTAAGCACGTTTGATAAGGCCCAAATTGTGATGGCTAGACGACTGAGTCAGAGCTTCTCCAAAACTGCAGCTCTTGTGGGGTGTTCCCGGTCCGCAGTGGGCAGTATCTATCAAAAGTGGTTCAAGGAAGGAACAGTGGTGAACCGGCGACAGGGTCATAGGCTCATTGATGCACGTGGGGAGCGAAGGGTGGCCCATGTGGTCCGATCAAACAGATGAGCTACTGTAGCTCAAATTGCTCAAGCAGTTAATGCTGGTTTTGATAGAAAGGTGTCAGAATACACAGTGCATCACAGTTTGCTGCATATGGGGCTGCATAGCCACAGACAGTCAGGGTGCCCATGTTGACCCCTGTCCATCGCCGAAAGCGCTGAAAGGAGGTAGTGTGATGTTTTGGGCAATGTTCTGCTGGGAAACCTTGGGTCCTGCCATCCATGTGGGTGTTACTTTAACATGTACCACCTACCCAAGCATTGTTGCAGACCATATACATCCTTTCATGAAACGGTATTCTCTGGTGGCTGTGGCCTCTTTCAGCAGGATAATGAGCTCTGCCACAAAGCAAAAATGGTTCAGGAATGGTTTGAGGAGCACGAGTTTGAGGTGTTGACTTGGCCTCCAAATCCCCCAGATCCCAATCCACTCGAGCATCTGTGGGATGTGCTGAACAAACAAGTCCGATCCATGGAGGCCCCACCTTGCAACTTACAGGACTTAAAGGATCTGCTGCTAACATCTTGGTTAGCACACCTTCAGGGGTCTAGTGGAGTCCATGCCTCGACGGGTCAGGGCTGTTTTGGCAGCAAAAGGGGGAACAACACAATAGTGTGCCTGATCTGTGTTTATATAAAACTAAAACCATTTTTTTTTTTTTAAGTTTCATTTCTTGAAATAAAATAAACATGAACTAATTGAAATATAATGAAATATTAAAAAAAACTGATTTTCTTTTAGTATAATTTCTCATTTTCATTTAGTTTAACTTGATGTATTAAAATAATAAAAAATCTGAATGAAAGCGCTGGTTGAAATCTCTAAGCATAAATACTGTATGAATCATAGTAATGATGATCTAACTTTATTAAGCTTCATTAACTAAGTAATCCATCAGCTTCAAAAGCATTTTTCAAATCGCTGTCATGGTTAAAAGCAATCCTTATTTGGGCCAGTCACTTGCCTTGTCTGTCATCTAACGCAGCCAATCATGAAACCTTCTCCTGAGGACGACTGCAGAAAATGCTAAACAGCAACACTTAGTGGGCAGAAGCCTAGTATGGCGCCAGGTTCGGTCTCAGAGGGTGATGCGATTATTATATATGGTTGCAAAGACAGATAGTGGGACTATAAAAGTGATTCATAAAACATGATTTGTAGGACAAGCAGATAGACAGGCAGGAAGTGAGAGGAGAAAGAAGTGGAACTAGAGAGACATGCTCTCTGTGTCTTCTTTGAGCGCTGCTCATTGGTCTTTTTTGAGCTTGGCATTTAGCCCAGGCACGCTGGGACATGCTCATGTCTTACCTGAAGACTTGTTTAAATGATCTGCTTACTCGTTTACACACTTGGCACCGTTCTGAGGGAGCAGGAACAGAGAGAAAGAGAAACTGAGAGCGAGGGGGAAGAGAGTTTGATGTAACTGCTTAGTACTCTTCCTTGATCAGCAGAAGAACTTCTTGGCCATGACAGGTTTTAGGTGTGTGTATACAGCTAGATTTGGGGGTGGGGGCAGGGGGGGAGGGGGAGGGGGTGGCAGGACATTTTACAAAGACATCAGGACTTCTGAGGGATGGATATGAAAGGCTGGATGCCATAAGAATCTTCAAAGTGCCTTTCCCAGGAGAACTGCGTGACTGTAGATTAAGGGTTAAACCAACCAACCCACATCAAGAAAGTGCTGTGAGGGTGAGAGCAAGTAAAGAGGGAAGGAATAAATGATGGGAAGCGATGGATTGGTTTAACAGCCTGGTGGGAAAATCGATTAACCAAGTCAAAAAGTTACTTAATACAACACTGTTCAAAAATCTGAGGTCAGTAAGATTAAAAAAAAATATATATATATATTTATATTTATTTATTTATACATTTATTCCGTAAAAATGCATTAGTTGATCAAAATGGACTTTATATTGTTACAAACAATTTATATTTATATATATATATTATATTTAATATTAAGCAGCACAACTGATTTCAATATCAATAATAATAAAAAATGTTTCTTGCAGAAAATCAGCATATTAGAATGATTTATGAGGGATCATGAGACTGAAGACTGGAGCAATGATGCTGAAAATTCAGCTTTGCATCACAGGAATACATTTAAAATATAAAATGTAATATATACACTATATTGCCAAAAGTTTTGGGACGCCTGCCTTTACATGCACTTGAACTTTAATGACATCCCATTCTTAATCTGTAGGGTTTAATATGGAGTTGGCCCACCCTTTGCAGCTATAACAGCTTCAACTCTTCTGGGAAGGCTTTCCACAAGGTTTAGGAGTGTGTTTATGGGAATGTTTGACCATTCTTCTAGAAGCGCATTTGTGAGGTCAGGCACTGATGTTGGAAGAGAAGGCCTGGCTCACAGTCTCTGCTCTAATTTATCCCAAAGGCGTTCTGTCGGGTTGAGGTCAGGACTCTGTGCAGGACAGTCAAGTTCCTCCACAACAAACTCGCTCATCCATGTCTTTATGGGCCTTGCTTTGTGCACTGGTATGCAGTCATGTTGGAACAGGAAGGGGCCATTCCCAAACTGTTCCTGCAAAGTTGGGAGCATGAAATTGTCCAAAATGTCTTGGTATGCTGAAGCATTAAAGGTGCGGTATGTAGGATTGATCTAGTAGTTGAAATGGGTTCTGCAGTCCAAATTCAAAATACTGGAGAGAGATGTTTCCCCCGCCCCCTCTTCCTCAAACTTGACACTCACGTGGGTTGCCAGCTTGCAACAGGCAACAGGAGCGAGCGCAATTGACAATGAAGTTGATTTATCCACGTTTTAATATGCTCTTGTTCATAGAGTTTTTTGATGAATTTGGTCGAGTAGAATCTGCGATCTCTGACCCAGTTTGTTTGCTGTGTTCCAGGGCAGCAATACGCAGTGTTTTCCGCCAACTGGCAACCTGGGGTGTCAAAATACTATTGGGTAAACTGGCAGGGTGAGGTATCGCACAGACCAAAACAAACAGACATTCCAACACGGAACGCACATTTCAAAGTAGAATAACTGGCTGTTGCATTGTTTTTCTGAGAAACAAGTAGGTGAATTTAGCATGTTTCCTACATATCTGCACGCATATTATGGTATTTTTATGCTTTAGTAAAGTGAAAACCTTTCACTGGAACTAAGGGGCCAAGTCCAACCCCTAAAAAACAACCCCACATCATAATCCCTCCTCCACCAAACTTTACACTTGGCACAATGCAGTCAGGCAAGTACCGTTCTCCTGGCAACCACCAAACCCAGACACATCAATCGGATTGCCAGACAGAGAAGCGTGATTCGCCACTCCAGAGTACACGTCTCCACTGCTCTAGAGTCCAGTGGCGGCGTGCTTTACACCACTGCATCCGATGCTTTGCATTGCACTTTGGGATGTAAGGCTTGGATGCAGCTGCTCGGCCATGGAAACCCTTTCCATGAAGCTCTCTACACACTGTTCTTGAGCTAATCTGAGTTGCTGTTGTTCCCAATTGCATCCACTTTGTTATAATACCACTCACAGTTGACCGTGGAATGGTCAGTAGTGAGGAAATTTCACAAATGGACAGTACCACTCTTGAATTCACTGAGCTCCTGAGAGCATCCCATTTTTTCACAAATGTTTAAGCGTCTGCATGCCTAGGTTTTTGATTTTATTCACATGTATATATGTATATATATATATATATATATATATATATATATATATATATATATATATATATATATATTAATCAACTTTAAGATTCCAAACCCATAAGACTTTTTTTTTTTTGTGGAACTCAAAAGAATACTTTTTTAATCAAATAGTATTTTTAATAAAACAAAACCATACAGTCGTGGTGCTGTTGAATAAAAAAGGTACACATTTGCATGAAGAACAGATTAAATTGTAATCTTTACTTTTCATTCCACTTTGAATATATTCTTGTGCACATTCAAACATACTGCAGATGTCAAGCTTTGATGAGATTTGAGAGCTTTGGCAGAAGGGACTATTTTCAGCAAATAAGAACTTTAATTTCAGTCTGTTCATCACACAAAGCTGTTGTATGGCTTTAGAAGACTTGGAATATGGCGCATGAGTTTGACTACTTTTATGATACCTTATGGTGCTTTTTTAATTTATTTATTTTAGTTTGGAGCTTGACAGCCCCAAGCTCTCATTTCATTGCCCTTGACAGATATTAAATGTTTCTGGCCTTAAAAGTTATGAAACACTGTGATTTAGAAAGTATTGAACTGACAATTATGAGATGGTTGTTAGACATTGCCTTTTCTCTGAACGTCTTCTTCCATGTAATGTTTAAATGCAACATTTATTATGTATTGATTTACAATAAGCTCTCTTTTGCTCTAGGCTACAATAACAACTATTTTATCCAAGATGCAGTACGGTTACTGTCCTCATTCACTTTCTCCATCTCTCTAATACACCCACAAACATAAAAGTTAGATGCTGAAAATGCTGCTAAAGAAAGGTTGGGTATTTATTGCATATAAAACGTTGTATTTTCTGTCATTTTGGACATTTTTGCCATTACACCAAAAGTCATATCAAAATGTCACATCAAATTACAAGTTAACATACCCTTTTAGAAAAAAAGGTACAAAATCTGTCACTGTGCAGTACCCTTTCAAAAGGTACTAAATAATATATACAATTTAGGTCTAATACACTTCAGGTATTAATATGTTACATTTGCGATACCATTATGCACCCTTTAAGGGTAAAAAAGGTACAAACAAAGGTGTACCTTTTGAAAAGGTGCTGCCCCAGTGACATCTTTCGTACCTTTTTTTCTGAGAGTGGTATGTTAATACAACTGTAAACATAACTTTGCCAAGCTGGGAGGCCTATGTTTTATTTGAATGTGTTGCTTTTGCTTTTAATTGATTTTCACTTTTTGAACATAGTATGGTCAATTTTCAACTTAAACTGTTGTACATCTTGAATGCTTTGGAGCACAGAGTTATGTTTGGTCTCTTTTTAAAGAAGACACATGACAAATAATTGCCAACGTGAAAAAAAAAAAAAAAAAAACACTAAACAAAAACTAAACTAAAATACTGTTTTTAAAACAGTTTTACTCTAAAACTGTTAGCAAATCAAAGCTATAAAAGTTGTGTTCCAATATGAGGTTGATATCTTAAAAAATTTGTTTTCAGTAAGATTTTGTTTGGGCACAGTACCAAACGTTTTACTAGATGAAATTCACTTCCCATTCGTTTCCAATGAATGAGGTAACTTTTGACCATGAACAATATAAGTATAACATTTTTAAGTATGACTATTTAATCATTTCCATTATTGTGTGTGTGTGTGTGGACTGGTAATCCCTACGTTATGGGGGCGTGAAATATCCCCACAAAGATGGCAATATCCGAAATCCTCGTCCTTGTGGGGACATTTTTTGGTCCCCATGAGGAAAACATCTTACAACCCCAAATCAGAAAAAGTTGGGAAAACGCAAAAAAAAAAAAAAAAAAAAAGAAGTGATTTCTAAATTTACTTTGACTTGTATTTCATTGCAGACAATATGAACACAAAATATTTCAAGTTTTGTCAGGTCAACTTCATGTCATTTGTAAATATGCATCCTTTCCTGTCAACCAGACCTGCAACTTAAAAAAGTTGGGACAGTAAAGCATTTACCACTTTGTAATGTTGCCATTCCTTTTCACAACACCTAAAAGACATTTAGGGACTGAAGACACCAAGTGATGAAGTGTTTCAGGTGTAATTTTGTCCCATTCTTCCTGCAAACAAGTCTTAAGTTGGGCAACAGTACGGGGTCTTCGTTGTCGCTTTTTGCGCTTCAAAATGCGCCACACATTCTCTATTGGAGACAGGTCGGGACTGCAGGCAGGCCAGTCAACTACCCGTACCCTCTTCCTCCACAGCCAGGACTTTGTAATGTGTGCAGAATGTGGTTTTGCATTGTCTTGTTGAAATATGCATGGACGTCCCTGGAAAAGATGTCTTCTTGAAGGCAGCATATTATGCTCCAAAATCTCTATACTTTTCAGCATTAATGGTGCCTTCACAGAAGTGCAAGTTACCTTTGCCAAGGGCACTGACACAACCCCATACCATGACAGACCCTGGCTTTTGGATTTGTTGCTGGTAACAGCCTGGATGATCCTTTTCTTCTTTGGTCCGGAGCACACGGCGTCCATTCCTCCCAAAAAATACCTCAAATACTGATTCATCTGACCACAGTACACGTTTCCACTGTGTGATGGTCCATCCCAGATGCCTCCGAGCCCAGAGAAGTCGACGGCACTTCTGGACACTGTTAATATAGGGCTTCCTTTTGGCACAGTACAGTTTTAACTGGCATTTGTGGATGTAACTACGTATTGTGGTACTTGACAAAGGTTTGCCAAAGTAGTCCTGAGCCCATGTGGTGATATCGCTTATAGATGAATGACGATTCCTGATGCAGTGCCGCCTGAGGGATCGGAGATCACGGTTGTTCAGCTTAGGCTTGCGCCCTTGTCCTTTACGCACTGAAATTCCTCCAGATTCCTTGAATCTTTTAATTATGTTATGCACTGTTGAATGTGAAATATCCAAATCTCTTCCTATCTTTCTTTGAGGAACATTGTTTTTAAACATTTCAATAATTTTCTCACGTATTTGTTGGCAAACTGGCGATCCTCGGCCCATCTTTGCTCCTAAAGGATTAGACCTTTCTTGGATGCTGCTTTTGTACCAAATCATAAATCAATCACCTGTTTCAAATCACATCATTATTTAACCATTTTACCTCATTACTAGCCCTAAATTGCTCCTGTCCCAACTTTTTTTTAAATGTGTTGCAGGTCTGAATGACAGGAAAGGATGCATATTTACAAATGACATGAAGTTGACCAGACAAAACAATAAATATTTTGTGTTCATATTGTCTGCAATGAAATACAAGTCAAAGTAAATTTAGAAATCACTTCTTTCTTTTTTTTTGCGTTTTCCATACTGTCCCAACTTTTTCTGATTTGGGGTTGTATAAATCAGACTAAGTAATGTTTTTTGAAAATGTAAAAATGCAGAATGTCTCCTGTGATGGGTAGGGTTAGGGGCAGGGGCAGTGTAGGGGGATAGAATATACAGTATGTATGGTATAAAAACCATTGCGCCTATGGAAAGTCCCCATAAAACATGAAAACACAACATGTGTGTGTGTGTGTGTGTGTGTGTGTGTGTGTGTGTGTGTGTGTGTGTGTGTGTGTGTGTGTGTGTGTGTGTGTGTGTGTGTGTGTGTGTGTGTGTGTGTGTGTGTGTGTGTGTGTGTGTGTGTGTGTGTGTGTGTGTGTGTGTGTGTGTGTGTGTGTGTGTGTGTGTGTGTGTGTGTGTGTGTGTGTGTGTGTGTGTGTGTTCACATTGCAAGTGCCAAAACATTTACCAAGTTTCCTAACATTCCGAAGAAGTAAAAAATTCTAAATTCTAAAAGAACAACATAAAATTTTTAAGTCAAAGATGACTGCACAGCACCAGAGGATTAAGTGTTTGTCTGATTTTGCATTACATTTGTTTAGCACTTATTGAACAAGACTAAATAAGTGATCATATTTTTATATACATGCACACAGTCTCAGCTAAATTAGAATGAACAAGCATGTTTCTGTGTGTGCATGTGTGCTGTTGCTGTTGTTTTTTTTTGCCTGTGTCTGGTCTCTTCTCTGATCTTGAGCCATATGGCTGTAGTACAAAGCTTTCACTGCATTTCAAAGGACATTTATGCAGGACACCGGCTGGTCAGTCCATAAACCATACGCACTCATGCATATTCACATTTTAATTTTGATTCTTTCATACGCTTTCTTTCACTGGTGGGTTGCCATTTTCATATCCCAACAGTGACTCCACATATAATGTATATATTTAAATGAGTTCTCACAGTATATGCTATAGTGTATGTGACTCTGCAGTGAACAAGTCAATTTACATCGATCAGGTATAAAATTATGAGGTGAAGTGAATAACACTGATTATCTCTTCATCACAGGACCTGTTAGTGGGTGGGACATATTAGGCAGCAAGTGAACATTTTGTCCTCAAAGTTGATGTGTTAGAAGCAGGAAAAATGGGCAAGCGTAAGGATTTGAGCGAGTTTGACAAGGGCCAAATTGTATTGGCTAGACGACTGGGTCAGAGCATCTCCAAAACTGCAGCTCTTGTGGGGTGTTCCCGGTCTGCAGTGGTCAGTATTTATCAAAAGTGGTCCAAGGAAGGAACAGCGGTGAACCAGCGTCAGGGTCATGGGGCGGCCAAGGCTCATTGATGCACGTGGGGCACGAAGGCTGCCCCGTGTGGTCCGATCAAACAGACGAACTACTGTAGCACAAATTGCTCAAGCAGTTAATGCTGGTTTTGATAGAAAATTGTCAGAATACACAGTGCGTCGCAGTTTGCTGCATATAGGGGTGCATAGCCACAGACCAGTCAGGGTGCCCATGCTGACCCCTGTCCACAACTGAAAGTGCCAACAGTGGGCATGTGAGCATCAGAACTGGACCACGGAGCAATGGAAGAAGGTGGCCTTGTCTGATGAATTTTACATCACGTGGATGACTGGGTACATGTGCGTTGCTTACCTGGGGAACACATGGCACCAGAAGGCAAGCCGGCGGAGGCAGTGATGCTTTGGGCAATGTTCTGCTGAGAAACCTTGGGTCTTGCCATCCATGTGGATGTTACTTTGACACGTACCACATACCTAAGCATTGTTGCAGACCATGCACACACTTTCATGGAAACGGAATTCCCTGGTGGCTGTGGCCTTTTTCAGCAGGATAGTGCGCCCTGCCATAAAGCAAAAATGGTTCAGGAATGGTTTGAGGAGCACAACAACGAGTTTGAGGTGTTGATCCCCAGATCTCAATCCAATTGAGCATCTGTGGGATGTGCTGAACAAACAAGTCCGATCAATGGATGCCCCACCTCGCAACTTACAGGACTTAAAGGATCTGCTGCTAACATCTTGGTGCCGATACAGCACACCTTCAGGGGTCTAGTGGAGTCCATGCCTCGAAAGGTCAGGGCTGTTTTGGCAGCAAAAGGGGGACCAATTTAATATATATAATATTATACACCTGATCGGTGTTGATGCTGTTGTAACGTCACCATTCAAAATATAGTTTTAAAGTCATAAAAACTGCCTGAATGAACACAATACACTACCATTCATAAGTTTGAGTTCAGTAAGATTTTCTTTTATTCAAAGATACATTAAATTGAAAAAAGAAATCACGTTTTCCACAAAAATAATAAAGCAGCACAATTGGTTTCAAATTACATTTTTAAATATATTACAATATAATAAATGTTTTTATTGCATTTTGAAACTAATTCAGCCTTGGTGAAAATGAGACTTTTTCCCCCAAAATGGTAGTGTATATAAATGCTTAAATTATTAAAAATTGAAAATGATTCAATTATTAAATGCTACATTTTTAAATGATTAAAAATGAACAGTTTTAAATAATTAAAACTCAAAATTATTACATAATTTTCCTGAATGTCAGGGGTCCAGCTGAGAGTGAAGGACTGATACATTGAAACAAGAGACTGCAGATGCAAATTTGAGATAGACAGACAAATAGAGCTGGAATGTGTGCCTTGACTATTGTCACAATGTGAAATGAACTAAGAAATGAGAAATGTTATTGTTCCTGGCCCTTCATCAGCACCAACAGTGCACGCCATCTGAACACTTTATAGTGTCGTATACTAGCCATAGTACATTGCTGTATGATTTACATATACTGTACATGGTGTGTTCATTCTGATAACGGCAACCTTTTATCTAACAATTGTGATTTATCATATTTGCAATGAAATATCCGATTATCTGGACATTTCACAATTTCTACAAGAGCCAAAGAAGCTGGTGCCCAAACATAATTTGTCCTTTGATTGTCATCCTGTCATTTGAACTTGATTTTGTATAGTGGTGTTTAAATCAGAAAGGTTTACAATAGGGAAGCCACATTAATGTCTGTTAAGCTGGCCAGTCCACACGGCTCTCAAACACAGGGGCTTCAGGGTCATTTGAGACTGAAATAAATGAAAGTTGCACAAATGTATCTCAGATTGTTATTAGAGAGAGAGAAAGACATTTGAAATGATATGAGCCAATGAAAGGAACCATGGATGAAATGTTCCCCAACTGCAGTTAATTAATTTCCCCCTTCACTCTTCCAGATTTCATCCAATGCCACGTTGTGTGTCTGCATGTTTAGTGCTCCAGAAAGTTATTTTTCTGGCTGACAGTGACTTTAATGAATAAATGTTTAATTTCATTCCTGGGTAGAGAATGAATAAATGTGACTTGAGGTTACTTCGCGAGAACACACACGCTTTCTTTTCTATCTGACCTGCGTCAGAGTGTATCGGCGTGTTGGATTGCCAGTGACACCTAGCTAATTTGAAAAAGAGAACTTAATAAGCAGCCCCAAACTTTAAACTTCATTATACATTTCAAAGAATGAATGCCTACATTGCCTTTTGGCGTTAACACGGGCTACCTTCTCTCCTCCTCCTCCGACACACACACACACACACACACACACACAGTTTTTCTATCTCTTATAGAGTGGATCTTGCTGTATGCGCACATTTTTTTGTCTTGGGGTGGATAGCATTTTTCCAGCTCAGTGCCCAATGCTGTGAATGCCCATGTCTCAGCATTGTAGCACGATTGCAGCCACTATCGTCCAAGGTCAAACTGATTATTCCCACTGGGAAGCAGCTGTCCCATCGGTGACCAGCCAGTGTGTGTGTACAACATAAAGAGCAGAGAGAACATTGAGAGAATGAGGGAGGTTTGGATGCTGGGTGGCTCTTAAATAACATCTTTATTGTAGCTGTTTGCTTATTCTTTGTATAGGGTTAGTATGAGTAAACTCTGTAAGGACATGAATTAAAGGGATAGTACACCCTAAAATCTGAGAGCTTTCTGTCCCTCCGTTGACAGCTAAATAAAATCTGTTCATCATATTTTGGACTAAACCTCTCAATTCATATGGATTAATTTTACGATCTCTTTATGAATTTTTGAAGCGTCAAAGTGGTAGCTGCGTAGCTGTCAATGTTCTGAAGATGAATGAAAGTCTTACGGTTTTGGAACAACATGAGGGTGAGTAAATGAAATAATTTTCATTTCTGGATGATCTAACCCTTTAACTAAAAACTTACAATGAGCAATACATTTGTTACGGTATTGCTTAACAGTCACCGTCTTGCTGGCGGAACGCTTGACGCTCTTTTTTTGTTCGCATCATATATTTTCGTAATTATCATAACGTAGGTATCATTCGAAAGCTTAAGAACTCAAAATGAATCCTGTGAAACCCGGTTTGAAATCGGACGTTGCGTTACCATGGAAACGGTACTCTAAATTCCCCTAGTGGGTGGTCTCATGTTTCATATTACAACATTTATTTTAACTACTTTATAATCAAGATCTTTTCTAATCTTGACAAAACACATATCATCGGAAAGAGTCTCAAGGTTCCATATTTAGTGACTGTTTTGTGATAGAAGTGATATTTGGACAGAAATGTAGTCAAATGTAGTCAAATCAGTGGAATTTGGTGGCTATTTGTGGTATAGCGCCTAAACAAAATCTTGGGAACTTAAATTTTTGTGATATCAACTTCAAATTTGGAACACAACTCGGTTAGACATATGGCTTTGATTTTATAGTAATTTTAGAGTACATTTTTGTAAAATATATATTTTATATAAAATAAAATAAATATTTAGTACAGTATTTTTTAATTTACAGTAAATTGAAACTTCCATAACTTTTTCATGCTTTCACTTCAGCAATAATGCCGAGTGTCTTCTTTAAAACAAGACCAAACTCAGGTATATATTCCAAAGCATTCTTGAATTACAGATATTTAAGTTCGGATAATGTATTTTCATGTCTATTCTCAAAAAGGTAAGGAGTTAATAAAAATACAACGATGAAAGACCGCCTCTGCAGGAGAAGATCAATAACTACTTTTATATCATAACCTCTTTAGCCCCGCCCACTGATGCCATGTAGTAGTAAATATAAAAGAGACGCAAACACTGGATTACTCAACCAATAAAACAGGTTGTCCCGCCCTCATGCCAGTAAACACGTCAACAGAGAAGAGGGTTGTGTCCGAAAACTTAGGGTGCGCCTCAATCAGCTCCCTAGTTCAGTAGTCAGGGCGCTGATTAGGACATAAGTCAATGGGCTGACTCCCTGATCAGTGCCCTGACTACTGAACTAGGGAGCTGATTGAGGCGCACCCTTAGGCAGCTGACTTGTTGCCTCACTGCCTTATAAGCAATAACTTTGCAGGCACCTCACAAAACCATTTCGGACAGACATGATGAAACATAACGATTTAATGATCTACAGCAAAACAGAGAGAGCTTTAGTGATAACTATGCAAATTATAATACTATAATAGTAATTTATCGCTAGAAATGACATCAGAAGTGGGAAGCGTTGGTCAATAATGTACATTTACACACAAACTGACCACCAACCGCAACTTTCAAATGCCATCTTTATATTTCAGCTCAACTGTCACAGAATGGAAAGCACAGGATTAAGGGATATCAAAGGCAGCAAAGGATACATCTATGCTACCTTCAAACATACATCAGATGAAGATATCTCAGGAGAGAGGAAGTGGAGCTAACACTGGATTCGGACGTGCCTTGATGCCTTCCTCCCTTGCAATGAATCCTCTGAAGGCAGCATTTTTAAGCTTTTGGATACAGCTGAGATGTATGGGATCAGTTTCCCGCCAAATTTATTGCAGTCACGCATAAAAAAAGAATAAGCATGAATCAAAATTTTAAAAGCACATGTAAAAATATAACGCACAAAACTGAAAAATCAATGCAAAGTTAACCAGAATCACAAACAACGCAGTCACGGAAATAAAAATAATAAGCGTAAATCAAATATTTAAACAAGTTTAAAATTATATTGCTCAAAACTGAATCATGAATTCCAAATTTTCCGAATCGCTCACAAAATCATGTTTTCTGCTCTTATTTAAAATTTTTGCATGTCTGCGCTGTTTTCTCCTTTGCTCTTGTTTCCACATTCTCTGCTTGCGGTTTCAAATGTTGCAGTTCAAGTTTCATGTAAATTAGGGGCGGGTCTTAGCAACACCATTGGTCCACTAGCTCTAGATTGACAGCTCATCCTCAAGCCAATCAATTGAAGAGGGAAGTTTACGTCACTCCAATGCGACTCATGCCGCAGTTCAGCCAGCCGCTGTTGAGCTACGAGTAACGCATTCTATATCTGCAAGGAAATACATTATTGTATTGTTATGAATATAATCTTAGGACTCTATTCTTTTTATGATAGATGTTTTAGGGGGGTTTCCTCACAATTAAAGCAGTGAAATGAACATTATCACTTACTGACGCTTGACTGGCCATCCAGCAGCCGCTTTTGAGCTAGTAGGCTATAATGCGTTCTCTATCACCAGTGGTGGAAGTAGGCCTAATAGGCTACAAATAACCAGAGACATATTGACTTTAGTAAAAGTAGAAGTACACAATGACAACCCTACTTAAGTAAAAGAGTACCTGATTTGAAATGTACTTTATGAGAATTAAAAGTAGTTGCATGACAATTTATTCTATTAATGTCTATTCTAATAATTTAAAAAAGTTTAATTAATTTAGTTTTGGGTTAATGTAATTGTGCTTACCATCTGTAGCCCAGTTTGCGTAGAAAGAGTGGTCATTTTCCTCCAAAGTGGAGAGTGACTTTCTGAAGATTTCTTTCATTTCTGAAGCTCATTCTGCTCGCAGCACCCTAAACCCAGAAAGCCCTTTGTGACATGCGCTGGTTATAGGCTATCTGAAATAAGTAGCTAGGACTGCTTCCAACTAAAAAAAAAAAGCCTATTCGTTCATTTAAGCCGTTGTTCACACAGCGCTGGCGCCTCCATGTCATTGTCGGCTTACTCTGCTATATTTGCTTATTGTTTATTAAATCCAGGCAAATGGTTGATAAAACATTGATTAAAATGAAGATACAATTTATTTAAAACGAAATTCACTGAAAAGAAAGGCTTTCAACAAAACAAAACTTGTTGTCAAAATCAGTTCTGACACATTGCGCATCTTATCCTGTTCACTTTCATAATCAACGTAGATTAAATAAATAAAAAAACATTATAATATTTGAACATATGAAATTAAATACGTGTTTTAATTGGCTACGGGTTCTCCTTGTGCTTCATTGAGTTTTGATGTGTTTTATAGATGCGATAATGTTTCTTATTCATATGTGGTTACATTCCACCACTGGCTGTGAAAAAATATTTCTTTGGAATGAGAGTGGCACTAACCAACTATTTGGGGTCATGATTAACCTCTCTAAAATGTTGATTGTGTAAATTTATATATTTAATAATATATTCATGATTGTAAACAAATATATTTCCTTGCACAAACATTGGGCCTTAGAGATGCGCGGCATGGCCGCGGACTCCGCGGATCGGGCGGATGACGTGACGAAAATTTTTATTTTAATATTTTAAATTCGGACGGGTGGTTCAACCATTCAAATTAATAAAAATAAAAAAAAACATATAGGCCTAGGTCTACATTGTTAAATATTGTTGCAGCGCCTGGTAGGCCACTAAGCAAACCTGCGAGGAGCCCAGCTGTCAGTATGGAGGCCTAAGCATCTCGTACATACTGCCTGCTTTGTTTCGATATTAGTTATATCTTAAAACAGCCAGTCATTGTAGTATCTCGGGGAATAGCCATTTAAAAGAGAGAACGCAATAGCTAAACTTCTACCAATTCAATAACATCCACAGCAGAAAACGAAAAAATAGTCGGAAAACTTTGCCCATTAATTAGACATGTAAGGCAAGCAGGCAAGTTTTGGAGTTGTTATGGACAATTAAAAATGTGAACATGCGTTGCACAGTTGTGCGGTGGACTTTCAGCGAACGAATAGAGTCTGTTTTTCTTTAATATCGAGGCTCTATAGTTTGTTTCTTGTATGATTGTTAGGCCAAGACGCGCTCTCTTCCCATGCAGTCAAAATAACGGTTTAATTTCGTCAGGCTCGTCCTAGTTGTCACCCTGACATGACAGTGCATAGAGTTAATTAGCCTATAATGTGAATTACTTGTTATTTTATTCTTTTTGGAATAGGCATTAATTGGTAGTAGGATAAATAGCAGCATGTTGAAATTATGTGCCAAATTGCGTTTTTTATTACAATGATAAAATTGTACAGTAGCCTATTCAGGTAACGTCAGGTTTGCCGATGTGCGTTTTATTTATGGTGTTTATTTATTTTTGTCCCTGTGCGCCGATCGGTTCCCTGCTGATATTCTGGGGTACAATATAGGCTAATCATATATGGGCTAGCAGGAGCACGGCAAGTGGAGGTGCTGCAAATTTGAGTTAATTTACATGTATTCATTTTTAGCATTTAGTAATTTATTTGTACACTTTAAGTGGCCATTAAAAAAAGGCTTAATATTTATATGTTGAATTATGTTTTTAAAACATACATGAGGTCATATTGTGACCGTTGCGGTGTGCATATAGAGAATGCGTAGAGCAGTAATATTTCCTCCAGAGTGAGAGCGCCTTTCTGAAGATTCCGTTCATTTCTAAAGTTCACGACTTGTGTCATGCTGGTTCCAATATATGCCTATCTGAAATAAATAGCTAGGGCTGCCCCCAGCTAAAGTTTTTTTTCCCTGTTTATTTAAGCGCTGGTGCCTCCATGCCGTTGTCTGCTATATTTGCTTATTATTTATTAAATCCTCGAAATTGGTTGACAAAACATTGATTAAAATTAAGTTACAATTTATACAAAACGAACTAATTTCTGACCCCCATGTCTTCTTACATATATAATAATTATATTTCATAATCAACGTAGGCTAAATGAAATGAAAAAATAACATTATAATATTTAAACATATGAAACTAAACAAGTAAATAGGCTACAGTAGCCTTACTAGCCTACAAAGAAATGTCATGTTGGAGCGGGATTTGAGCGCACGCCGTTTTACCGGTGAGCGGTTCATGAGCTCCTTTAGTCAAATGCTCTATAGGCTAAGGTAGGCAGGTTTTTTGCGTTAATTTTCATTTCCTGTCGCTGTGCAGGCTCTTTTATTGTATATGACAGTGTAAACAGCTCAATAACTATTTTAGTTAAAGGTTTAATGTAGGCCAGTCCATTGCATTACGATTGCTCGCGTCAGCATCGCCTTGCATCGCCCAACAAGGCTTTCTACAATCAGCGGATGGCGGGCGGGTGCGGCTTTGAACATTGGTCAAAAAACGTTGGGACCGACGGATTTTGTGATGCGGTTGCGGATAAAATAAAAGCCCATCCGTGCATCTCTGGGCCTACAGTGAACGTGTTTCGCTCACAGCCAAGCGTCAGTATGCACCCAGTCGTGATCATGTACATTTTACTGCTTTAATTGTGAGGAAACCCCCCTAAAACGTCTATCATACAAAAGAATAGAGTCCTAAAATTATATTCATAACAATACAATAATGTATTTCCTTGCAGATATAGAATGCGTTACTCGTAGCTCAACAGCGGCTGGCTGAACCGCGGCATGAGTCGCATTGGAGTGACGTAAACTTCCCTCTTCAATTGATTGGCTTGAGGATGAGCTGTCAATCTAGAGCTAGTGGACCAATGGTGTTGCTAAGACCCGCCCCTAATTTACATGAAACTTGAACTGCAACATTTGAAACCGCAAGCAGAGAATGTGGAAACAAGAGCAAAGGAGAAAACAGCGCGGACATGCAAAAAATTTAAATAAGAGCAGAAAACATGATTTTGTGAGCGATTCGGAAAATTTGGAATTCATGATTCAGTTTTGAGCAATATAATTTTAAACTTTTTTAAATATTTGATTGAAACTAGAAACTAGAAACTGCATATGAACACAACCCAAAACACCCTCGCTTCATCGTCTTAAAATTTGACTGGGATAAAGTATCTTAATAGGCCTGCTTTCTGAAAGGGTTAGTTCACCCAAAAATGAAAAAAAAAAAATGCTTACGCTACGTCTGACGAGTGTAACTGGTGTGCAATGTCGTCAGATGCAGCGTAAGCATTTTGAACAGTTGAATACAGAAGACGGTCTGCTGGGAGTTAGACATTTTACTTTATAACGTTTTAAATATGGATATTTTTCTTACACAAATGCATCGCTTCGCTTCAGAAGGCCTTTATTAAACCCCCGGAGCCGTGTGGAGCAGTTATATGATGGATAGATGCACTTTATGGATTTAAAAACGAAACAACCATTCACTGCCATTATTAAGCTTGGAAGAGCCAGGACATTTTTTAATATAACTCCGATTTGTCTGAAAGAAGAATGTCATAAACACCTAGGATGGCTTGAGGGTGAGTAAATCATGGGCTAATTTTCATTTTTGGGTGAACTAACCCTTGAAGGCCCGTGATGACAGCTTAAAATGCTGCTCACTATGAGTTTTGTAGCAGAGCATATATATATAATGAGGCCCGAGTGTATATCACATATCATACTCGGCCCTTGAGATCACCTTGTGCATGCCTGAGGGAAACTGTTCCAGCTAATGATGAACATGCTGGATATATGATAGGAACATGTATGGAAGCCCTAAGAGACCATGGATTACTGTTATTAATCTTTGTTGTTTTCTCATGATCACAACATAATTTACTGATCTCGACATAACATCAGTTGTTTTCTCATTTTCTTGTGATCTCTACACTGTTTCTATACTAGCGGCATACTCCATTTTGGCACGTGTCATCTTGACCTCAAGATACTTTATATGCACTTTATCCTGGGATAAATTACATTTTGACTGGAGGCTTTGTGGTTTTAGAAAGATTCATGTAAATTAGGGTTGAAACCTGAATAATTTGTTTCACCTTTTATTATACCATCAATAATGGGGCCTCATAAGACAGAGATTACCATCTAGCATTAGAGGTAATGCGTGGGCAAACAAGACGATATTTCGACAATTAGGAGGCTTGGGGTGTAAATCCGACTTCGAGGTTTTTCATTTCTCTTGTGGAATCATTTGTAGCGTGGGAGAACTTGAGAGAGGAAGATTAATGTGTCATAATAACAACATGCGGCTCAATTAAAACAACAAAAGCCATCTATCAGCTTTATAAAATGCATGAATTCAGTTGAGTATAAAATATTGACATAGGCTACGTTATATTTCTTTGTAGGCCTCTCTGAATGATTCTAACGAGTCAAAGGCTATGCTACGAGATTTCAAGAGTAAAAACGCATGCTATATTTTAATTTTTTTCCCGGATTTAATAATCTAAGAGTTTAGAACAAACACTGAACTGCCTTCCCTTTGTTGAATCAAACGAAATTCAATCAACATTGATCAAAGACAATTCAACTGAATCAAAAGAAGACACATTTCATGATATTCTCATTTTCGAGGCCCTAATAAAGTTAGGATGTTTGGATTTGTTGACCATCAACACTCTATATTAATAATTAATATATTATTACTTCAGTGTTATATTACATAAACATTTTATAAACTTACATTTTATGTGGAGACATTTTCACTCCACATATTAGACTGAGCTGCCATCTGCTGGACTGATGTCACGAACACATAAGGCTAAAGTTTTCAAAATGTTAAGACCCTAGTTATTTGCTTAATCATATTATTTATAATTTAAACTTTTTCCTCTCAATTTTTTAACTGCAGCTGAATTTTAAATGTTTTTGTTTTAATTGTTTTGAATGTTTATCTAACAAGCCCTGTTGTTTCCAGGCCGGTAGATGGCAGTGATGTACTCACAGCGTTACACACTAGAATAATGAAGAAATTGTTATTTTGAACGGCTCTTTTCGACGCTTCATTCGAACCGATTTGCAGAGTGAGGAGTGGAAACTGAGAAGTAGGTGACAAACTAGAAAACGCAAATACGACAGTTTACAGAACAGTAACTTATAAAAGATCGCATGGAAAATACGGGGGACATAGGGAGGTTTTTGAGTGATGACTCAAGTGAATCAGTGAATCGTTTTCAGCGCTCGTTCACTGTACCGATCCGTTTAAAGGAGCCGATTTGCTAAACGAATCAGATTTCCATTTATACTGTCTGTTGAGTAGAACACGCAGCAACACTAACTTCGTAAGACATGAAACACCCGTGACATTTACCAGCGCAAAAAAAACATAGGACATCCACAGATGTAATGTAGTGTGTCAAACATTAAACCCTTATACCCTACATATTCCGACAGCACACGAAGTAAGTTAATTTAAATGTACATTTTTCTCTTGTATGTGTTGTTTGATGTTTCGCGTGAGCTCCGTCTTGTTCATAATGTGCAACAATGTCACATATATGTTGTTCTGTGTCATTTTAACGAAGTAAATTTTATTTAAAATGTCGCATGGAAAACCGACACCGATATACGTTAGCTTTATGCTTAACGTAAGAGATTCGTATAGATAGTATTCCATTTAATCGCAGCTTTTCTTGTTTGTTTGCTTGTTTGATTACTACGTTTCTAACATGTACATGGCCTGTCATTTGTCTAATTTATAAGAATATATTTATCCATTGTAACCTTGGTACTGAGATTATGTGGTACAAACGTGTTACGTTTTGAAAGTGTATTCATATACAATGGTATTTAGATGCCAAAGTTGCTTTAAAGAACATGGCAAAAAACAAGGAAATCCATGGTGTTTAGAAAGAAAATGTTCGGAAAAAACATCTAAGCTAAGAGCTAAGTCTCTCAAGTAATGTCACCCATGATCTGTATAATATTTGAAGGCATGTGTTTGTATTCTCTGTGTAGTAGATAGTGTGTTATTGGACTCTGACCTCTCCATGACCTCATAACTGAAATGTTGTATCTTGTAAAAGCAGAGATATGTCAATCTAAAGCTAATGCTCACTTCAGTTACAACACATTTGGAACTCAAAAGTTGTTCTGGACAACAGTGCATTTACAACTAGCCAGAGAACTATTATACCTGGGAAATTTTCACTCCAATGTTCTTGTTTAAAACATGTTTTTATGATTTCAACATGTAACTTTGTTTTTGCATGCTTGCTTTTTCATTTTGTGAAAAGAGCCAAGAACATGAATCTTGCAGAAGAGGTAGAGTATGACACTTGGTCTCATTTCCTCTCCAATAGCCACTTCCCTTCGTAGTTCTTCCTAATATCTGCAGTTGTATGCACTTAAGAAAGTGCTCACCTCTGCATGACATCTGTCACGTGACTTTTATTGGGACTTAATGTTGGCAGATATAGTGTGTCTGTGCCCTACAGAGGCCGAAACCGCTGAAGAACTTGCTGATGCTTGGATTTTTTTTTTTTACTGTAAAATAACTGATTTTTATTCTAATCTCATACAGAAGATATCGAGATACTTTCATAAATTTTAACCGAACAATTATTAATTAAATGCTAAATGTAATTCTATAGGAGTATACTTTAAATATGGGATCTTCCTGTCCTTTCAGTGTATGTAACTGCTGTCACATTTTGCAGCATGCGCAAAGTAATGTACAAATTGTTAGTTGCACAAAAATATAGAACCATTCCAAGCAATTATATTGGTTAGACAGCTCAATAAAACAACCTCAGTTGAGGGGAAGACTTAAAGGGATGATAGACGGGGCAACTTTTGAGCAATGTTGCTGGGCAATGTTGCCATCGATTGGCAACCAGGTGAGGCGCCGGGCAATTAACTAGTTCTCTTAAGGTTATGATACACAGGGTTTTTTTTTTTTGCCCAAGCAACATTGTTCGGCAACATTGCTCAAAAAGTTGCCCTGTGTATCATCACCTTTACATGTTGGTCATTTCGCAACAAAGCACATGGATTCAGAAAAATTGGAATTTAGAGCATGATTCATGATTTAGGCCACTTTTATGTTAGTTTTATGATGCTTTTGCTCTTTTTTTCAAAGTTTAAAAGTCCTCGTTCATTGCAATTGGAAATGCACTACAAAGTATGCTATTCAGAATTTCTCCTTTTGTGATCCACAGAAGAAAGTTTTTGATTCATTTTCGCAGGACAGTCTTAAGCAATACAATAATCAAAAATAAAATAAATTTACTGGATAATTTAGGCCATAATGCTATTATGCTTTAGGAGGTTGCATGAAAAGTGTGGGATGCAATTAAGTTTTTGGTAACACTGTACAGAGCCCCTAAAGGGACATTTGAGATGGGAGGGGAAAAAAAAAATCAACTTTTGCATTTCCTTGCAAAATTTTTGCATTCCCCCAAGAAACTTTAAATCCGCTCACGAAGAGCTCAAAAACAAGTTTCTTGTGGGAACACAATGTTTCTTGGGGGAAGGCAAAACATTTGCAAGAGAACGCAAAAGCATTGATATTTTTTCCTCCCATCTTATACATTTTTTTCCATCACTATGTCCCTTTGGGCGCTCCGTAAGTTTACTTTGTTAGGTAATGCATTGACTAACAATGAGCAATACATTTGTTACAGTATTTATAAATATTTGTTAATGTTAACACTAGTTATTAAAATACAGCTGTTCATTGTTAGTTCTTGTTATTTCAGGTTCATTAAAAATATAACAACTTTTAATTTTAATAATGTAGTTGTATATGCAATTAAGATTAATAAATGATTTAGTGTTTTTTTTTTTATCGTAGTGTCTATTCACACCAAGTGCAAATAGCATGCCTTGTTGGCAAGTGCTATTCGCACTTCGCATAAAAGTGAAGCTTCAGTGAAGCACATGGCTAGTGGATCATTGTTTTGACGCGATCAACACGGGTTCGAATCCGCCTTTTGCAGAGCTTGCTCTTCTCTCTTTTCTAATCACAAATCACATCGGAAAGGCATTTACTTTCAATAAAAAATAAGAAAATGTTCTAAATGTGGAAATAAAGTGCCCAACAAAATGTTTAATAATAAAAAAATCATTTATTGGGTAGGTGTAGGGAGGGCTTTTATTGTCCCTTTAAGGCGGCATCCATTTAATAATTTAAATATAATAAATTACACTATATTATTGCATCCTGTTAATGTACAAAAATACTGATGAGCAAATAGTAAGTTTCTGTCAAAATAAAGTATAAATTACATGTGATTACTATTTATATGGCAAAGAACTGCTTCTTTTATATGGTGTAAATAGAATATATCACTATTTTCACTTAGTAAATAGCATCTATCGCTAAGAAAATGTTATTTTCACTGAGTGTAAATAGAATCTAGTTGCTACGGTGTAAATAGCATCTATCGCCGCTGCCTTTTTTTGTTGTTAGTTCGTGTTAACTAATGTAGTTAAAGGGACAGTTCTTACAGTTAGGGAGGTTGTTACCTTGGCAAACACCGTTAATTGTCTTCTGTTTTCTTTTTACCTTATTTATCCTTAGTTTGAAATGGTGTCGTACAAGAGACTCACCCCTGAGGAGGTTCATTTCTCTGGAACCGCGTTATTGGATCCTGATGAGGACACGGATGGGAAGGAAGCTGACCCAGAACTGCCCCTGCTGCCCCAGAACCCTCGCTGCTCCATCACCGTTGCCCTGCTGACCCTTGGAGGACTTATAGTGGTTCTCTCTGGTGTCTGGCTGCTTGGAACTATATTTTGGTTTCATAATGCACCCTCTACAGATCCCCATAGACTCCCTCCTCCCGCTATGGCTAAGAGTCCAAACGGGACATGGCTGCAGCCACAGTCCTGCTCGAAGATTCCAGAAGCTTGGAGGTTTGACTGCTATCCAGAGAGAGGCGTGGTGGTCACGGAGGAGATGTGCCATGCTCGAAACTGCTGCTTCATACAGCAGTCACAGGCTAAGACATCGGGGCGGAATGGAGTGCCATGGTGTTTCTACACACCTGACTATCCATCCTATGAGTTGGTGTCTGTTGTTGACACAGAGATGGGGAAGGTGGGAAAACTGCTCCGGAACAATAAGACATATTATCCAAAAGACATAGATGCACTGCAGCTTGAAGTGCTGTATGAGGAAGACAACCGACTGCGTGTGAAGGTGAGAGCACTTTGGGTCTTCATGTTTCTGGCTCTTCATGCTTGTGATCTCTCAAAATTGTTCAGTTATTAATGTCGACGTTGAAGTCCTAAATGCTTTATTTGTCTTTTAAAATAAGGTGAATTTCAGTAGTGTAATTATCTGTTAGTATTCATATCACTCAGACCACCAAAACGCAATTAAAGATCTGACAAAAATAGGGATGCTCAATATATTGGTAACAGATCGGTTGACATTGAATATGTAATCATTTTAATGCATAATTTTAAAACTGTTTATTTATGATCATTTATAAATGTAACATTTAATAATTGGCAATTTGAATCCATTCTAAAATTTGGGGTCAATAAAAGATTTTAATGTTTTTGAAAGGAATCTCTCATGCTCACCAAGGCAGCATTTCTTTGATCAAAACACTGTAAAAATGGTAATATTGTGAAACATTGCATTTTAAAACAACTATTTTCATTTTTAATACATTGTAACAATATAATTTATTCCTGTTAGGGCAAAGCTGAAGTTTCAGCATCATTCCTCCAGTCTTCAGTGTCACATGATCCTTCAGAAATCATTCAAATATGCTGATTTGCTGCTCCAAAAACGTTTCTTCTTATTCTCATCACAGTTGCAAACACAGTTGTGCAGCTTAATATTTTTTCAGAAATCTTTGAATTGAAAGTTCAAAAGAACAGCATTTATTGGAAATAGAAATCTTTTGTAACAGTGTAAGACTATTTACATTCATAATCATACATTATTATCTTTCATAATATAAATGTCTTTACTGTCACTTATGGTCAATGAGGTATATTTGCTAAAGTAATAATGTATTAAAAATAAAAAATGTAGCGACCCGAAACATTTGAACAGTAATGTATTTATATGCAGTCAGTTATTGGTTATTTAATCTTTTTAACTCTCACCTAAAGTTAATCTTCAAGTACTAATAATTAAAATTACACTGTTTATTTAATCTTTGGCCAATCTCAAGTCATATCCATTATCCATATTGTATATTATAGTCTGGATTATAAATGTAATACCCATTTTCACTTGTAGCATTCAAAATCAATGATTTACATTTTTACTGCATTATTTTTAATTTATTTAGACGACATAGATTCTATACTATCTTAACATGACAATAAATAACAGCTTATTGATAGTAGCCAGAATATTAATATCGGTACGTCCCTATTAGAAGAAATGTTTTGGTCTGACGACGACGTTATTTATTGTTTCACAATGTTCAATTGTCTCATACAGATAACCAACCCATCTGAAAAGAGGTACGAGGTGCCTATAGATGTTCCTGTGGTTCAGAAAAGAGCATCAAATCCTTCTTACACCGTAGACTTTATCAAAGAACCTTTCGGGGTGATTGTCAAGAGAACACAGACAGGAGCTGTGCTGTAAGTGCTGTTTATTGTCAACTCGCTTGAGAAAACTGACCTGCCTTTAAATTGAAAATGCAATGATTTAGTTTATTTTACAGTTGTGAAGATGATGACCAGAAAACTCTTGTTTAGAGATCTAGTGTATGACATGTCTCTGTATCATTATTAAGTTATTAACATGCATGTTCACATGCCGTTAGGCTGAACACATCCATAGCTCCTCTCTTCTATGCGGATCAGTTCCTGCAGATGTCCACGTCATTACCGTCACGTTTCATATATGGACTGGGTGAACATCGCTCCAACTTTCTGCATGACGTCCAGTGGAACACTCTCACCATGTGGGCTCGAGATGTTCCACCCATGGTAACGTGACTTTTGTCTTCTGGTGTAATACTCTGTGCTCTTTCAAATTTCATAACAAGACTTAAAAACTGAAAACAAGAAGTTTAGCACAATTATCGGCCCTTTATCTAGTCTATAGGAAAAGTAACTTGGATTGCAGATTAGTAAAATATTAATTAATGTTGTAATTTTGTTGCTGTGTTAAACTTGTTGCTAGTCTTATTGGATTTTGCTTGCAATGTTTTTCTTCATGTAAGCTTGAAACTTTCAACTCGTACACTTTAAACTCAAATCTGCATTTTACATTAATTTATGTAATAAGCAGGATAACGGCAAAATAGTGACCTCCACTTCACATTGGGGTTCTGATCACCCTATCAGGGTGTATTTAGTGAAATTCACTGTATTACCTGACCCCTTGAAAAGGGATTGCGCTTACTTTTCTGTACTTCTTTACTTGTTCTTTCAGGAGCTGACCAACCTCTATGGCGTCCATCCCTTTTATCTTTCTGTGGAATCTGATGGAATGGCACATGGGTTTTTCATGCTAAACAGCAATGCAATGGGTGGGTTCATCACATTAATTCTTCGTTCTAGCATGATCTTGAGGTAATGGTTGAACCAGTAATCAGTATTTTATGTTTGTTTTGCACCTATATTTGACGTTTATTTGATTGTCATGTTTATGATAAGCCTTGTATTTGTTCATGATAAAACAGCCAGTTATTAGACAAATATCTTGATTGACAATTGATTGGATCATTGCATGTCAAAACATATGTTATTAGAGTGCTACCATATCCAGAAAACCAGTGTTGGGAGTAACACGCTACTGTAATTCCACTACTTTTAGCGGTAACGTGCATGTAACACACAATTTTTTTTAAATCAAGTAACGCAATTAGAATTACTGAAATTTAAAGGAGTTTGTTACTCGCGCTACTCTCTTTTGTGGAAAATGAATGCTTGCAGACAAGAAGCTTATTCTTGCTGTAGTATTGTTGCCGCCCGCGCCGCCATGTCTACTTTATTTGGCCTTCCATAAGGCTAAGCTTTATTTACAACACTGTTCCAGAACAGTACAACCCAGATATTCGACTGTGTGCTGCGCATTTTTTCTAGCACCTGGGAGAGCACAGACCGTTTCTACGTCTTTGTGGTTTATACCAGTGTTTCCCAACCGGGGTGCCGTGTAAAAGTCCTTCAAATATATATATATATATATATGTTCTCTTTCAAGTCTTGCTCTTGAACGGACAAACTCACACAAAAAGTATGTCAACATGTCCATCTTGATGAGTATTCTAGCAGACATAGTCTGTATATGCCTTAAGTAAACTTTATAGTCGAGAAAGATGACGCATATCCGTACATTAGGTCTTAAAGGGGCAGTAGCCTTTACTGCTGACTCTTTAATGTCAAACAACAAAAGACAAGGACATCACTCACTGCTCTTAATTGAATAGCTTTTGTAAGTTTAATAGGATTAATCTTTAATTTATACAGTCAAATATGCAATGTTATTTTACATTTTGATCAATTTCTGTACCTGAAAACTAATGTTAGACGTAGCCAACCTGAAAAGCATAGTTTATTTTATTAGTATCTTTGCTCAATAGTATTTATTTGTGCTGCTGCATGTATTTAAATTATTTGTTCTTATTATTTTCTTTAATTTTATTTGACAGTAGTCCTTTTTTCCCTGAACATAGCAAATACTGAACCGTACCGAAACCGTGAGCCTAAAACCGTGAGCAATCTGTACCGTTACACCCCTAGCGTAACGTATGCGAGGGGGTGCCACAAAATGAAGGACCTTTTCAAAGGGTGCCATGACTGAAAAAAGGTTGGGAAAGGTTGTTTATACGATAACAAATGCAAGCTTGCCAATCTGATACTTTCTGATCCAGTTGCGCTGGCAAACTTGATCGATCAGCTTGGTTATCTGCATCATCCGGATCAGATTTGGGCTCGAATTGATAAGGTAGAAGTGACATTATCATCTGTCCATATTGCTTTGCTTTGGGAGCTGGTGTTCCAAATAATATGGTAAGAAGCGTGACATTTCCGTCAGACGCATTAGGTACTCGGGCACAATGCACTGAATCGCTGGCCAATCAGAGCACACCGCGCTTTTCAGATCGATGAGCTTTGAGAGATGACACTTGTTAGCCCATTTTAACGTTTGTTGAGAATCTCATCTATTATCTCTATTTAGCTTTGCCTTATGAGGCATTTTTGTTAAATCACATATTCAGTTATATGCAGAATGCAGCACCTCAAGGCACCTTTGTTTTCTCTTTTTAATTAGTGTTAATACTATAGGCCAATCACTTTTATTTCAAGCCTAATCTGGTAAAAAAAAAACACTGTTAAATGACTAAGACAGTTATTTCGTTTCAAGTATTAAAAGGGACCTTTTTACTACTGCTTGATTTGAAGGCCTGTTGCCCTGTTGATTACAATAAATAGGTCTAAAATATGTTTGTGTTTGACTATTCAGTATTGTTCATATTTACATTTAAAAATCAGTCATAAAAGGTACTTTCCCTTTTAACTAATTACTTTTGATATACAATAATTGGTAAAGTAATTCAATTACTTTTAAAAGAAGTAACTAGTAACTGTAACTAATTACACATTTTCAGTAACTTGCCCAACACAAGTCTGAACTGTCTCAACTTTGCATTAACGTGTGTAAATAATCTGTCATGTAGATGTGGTTCTGCAGCCTGCACCTGCTCTCACCTGGCGTATGATTGGTGGGATCCTCGACTTTTACATTTTCATGGGCCCAGATCCCATCTCTGTGATTGGACAGTACCTGGATGTTGTAGGTCAGCGAGCATCATAAGCAATATTTGATATGGCAGTTTGACGTGAAGAATCAGAAGTTGACAAACTAATGATTGTATTTTCTCTTTTTTTACATTAGGTAAGCCTGCAATGCCCATCTACTGGGCTCTGGGCTATCATCTCTGCCGATGGGGCTACAAGTCTAGCAACAAAACCTGGAATGTTGTGAGAGAAATGCGGAATTATGGGATACCTCAGGTACTATAGCTGTTCGATCATTTTCATTAATTATTGGTTTGGTGTAGGTAATTATGGTTTACAAATGTTTACTGATTGGTTAGAATTTGAAATCTCCTGCTGTAGCTCAATAGATTTGCACTTTCAATAGACATCAAGTAAATATTTCAGCACAGAAAATTATTATTCAAAACACGTATGCCATAAACATATATCTGTCTCCATCAGTGTTATTGTTAACTAAAATGATTTTTTTTTTGTGGTAATTGAAATAGAGATAAATCTTATACATTTAACTTGAATAAATTTAAGAAATGTTGGCAACCTTGGCAACTAAATGAAAAAAATAAGTTAAAGTGATCAAATTAATAAAACAAACTGACATAAAAATAAAATTGAAGATCTATAGAAATATAAAAAAAAATATTTTAAAAAAAAATATTAAAAAGCACAACAAAATTACTAAAATGTATACTAAAATTGAAAGGAAAAATTCATAAAGATAAACTCAATATCCAATATCAATAACTCGAAAGCCAAGTTTTTTTTCCCTTTTTCAGATAATTTTGTAAAATCCAAATAAGCTTTTCAGATCTTTATTGCAAAGTGTTTAAACAATGTTTTGTCATGCTTGTTCAATGAACCATAAAAAAAATTATTGCACATGCACCTGTGGAACAGTCCTTAAAACACTAAGGGCCAGATTTACTAAACAGGGCAAATTTGCACCGAGCGCAATTCCAAAATAAGCGTAGATGGGAGTGGAAAGTTCTGCGCGTGGTCTACTGACAGCGTGCAAATTAAAGAACACTGATGCAGCTGGATCATTTCCATAATGACCAACACAATCCACCAGTTAGTGTCTGGTTATATAGGGTAAATAATGGCGCAAAAACCAGTAGATAGGTTCATTTAAATACTCTGCTCCCATATATTTTGCCTCTGAAAGGGAAACTCCTACAAATGCATATGCAATAAGATCAGCTGCAAAAAAAACGGTGACCACGCCTTTACACCACTAATTTTTCACTGCATGTCTTTAGTAATTCCTGACAGTAGTTTTTTAATGCCAAAAGAGGGTTTGTGCTGGTGCAAGCTTTTAGTAAATCTGGCCCTAACAGTTTACAGGCGAAAAAAATGAATGTCTGTTCCAATAACTTGGGACATTAAAGAGACCTTTCTACTGACTTCAGCTAGTGAAAACACCAGATACTGACTGCTACTTTTGAATTGACCCCCCCTCTGTTCAGGGACTCATTATTCCATTTCTGTGAAATTTGTTCTGTTTATGTCTCAAATATTTACACATAATAAGAAATTTGCTAGGGGAAAAACAGTTTAAAGTGGGAGGATGTTTCTTTTTTTTGCTAAGTTTAGTAATGCATAATATAATAGTATATAAATAATGAATACTAGTCACCAGATCCATAGAAAAACGGGTCTGCTGGTCACTATCTGCAATGCTAGTTTACCCCAATACAAACACTCATTGTTCTCTGGGACATTAAAACAGCACTTTTGAAATCTAGTGGAAGTTGCATATTGTGCTTGATCCTTTGCCTCATGTTGCTCACGTTGTCTGATTTCTGATTTTGTAATGAACCACAGAAAAACGCTGACTTTGCATTACGCATTTAGCAAAATGACTAATTGCAAATTGATTTTTGTTTTCATATCTTTCAGGACGTTCAGTGGAATGACATTGACTACATGGATCGTGCTCTAGACTTTACTTATGAGCCTATGAATTTTTCCACCCTACCTGACCTTGTGAAAGACCTTCACAGACATGATCAACACTACGTCATGATTCTGGTACACACACACACACACACACACTCACACACACACACACACACACACACACACACACACACACACACACACACACACACACACACACACACACACACACACACACACACACACACACACACACACACACACACACACACACACACACACACACACACACACACACACACACACACACACACACACACACACACACACACACACACACACACACACTCACACACTCACATTGACAGACACCACAAAAACGTTCTGGTATTGGTACTAACTACTTACATTTTGGTACTGTGACAAATTGCTTCACACATCCACTAAAAATCACCAGTTGGTTAAACATCATTGCACAAATTACTCTATTGAAGTTAGCTTCCCACTCAATAGTTCATGGATCATTTGTTTGAAGATGTCACTTACTTTGATATGCAATGACATTCATACATGTTCAATGGCTTAAATCATCTGTGGGACTTTCAATAGATTTATTTGCAGAAAGCAAATCAACTAAAAATCAAAACTTCTGTGTTCTGTGGGTTTATTAAACATCCATATGACACACTTCCTCATTTGGCTCTCATCTCTTTTGTGTTGCATTAGAATCACACTGACAGTCATGAGGCAGGTTTGGCAACTGAATGTTTCACATGACTGCAGTTGAAACCCTCACTGAAGCATTTGGATGTGTCACTGTGGATTTAGCTAAAGTGTGCTTGATTTAAACTGCAGTTTGTGTGTCTGTCTCTCTTGTGCTTCCTCATCAGGATCCCGGCATCAGTAGCTCTCAGCCGTCTGGCTCCTACTGGCCGTTTGATGAGGGGAAGAAGAGGGGCGTTTTCATCAATGACTCCAATGGAGACGTCCTTATTGGGAAGGTACTTTTGTTTTAGTTTTTTTTACAGAAGTCTCTTATGCTCACCAAGGCTGCATTTATTTGATCAAAAATACAGAAAAAAACGGTAATATTGTGAAATATTATTGCAATTTAAAATAACGGTTTTCTTTTTTTTATACATTTTAAAATATTTTTTATTCCTGTGATGCAAAGCTGAATTTTCATCATTACTAATCTTCAGTGACGCATGATCCTTGAGAAATCATTCTAATAGGCTAATTTTGGTTAAAATTCAGGATTGAACGGCATTTAATTAAAATAGAAATATTTTGCAACGTTATAAATGTCTTTACTTTCACTTTTGATTCATTTAAAGGATTGGTTCTCTTCAAGATGAAAATTTCCTGATAATTTACTCACCCCCATCTCATCCAAGATGTTCATGTCTTTCTTTCTTCAGTCGAAAATAAATAAAGTTTTTATTTTTCGATTTTTCTCCACATAATGGTTTTCATTTGCAATCAACGGGTTTAAGGTC